>NC_061110.1:80996715-81004215 GCF_015104395.2 Macrobrachium nipponense | reverse complement strand
AGTGCCGGCAGTGCACCTCACAAGGTGCACTGTATGAATTACTTAAGGTTCTTTGCAGCCTCTCTTCGGCTGCTAGCTGCAACGCCTATTATTCCTTTTACTGTAACTCCGTTCATATTCTTTCTTCCATCTTACTTTCCACCCTTTTCTAACAATTGTGAGGTTTTCCTCCTGTTACACAGCTTAACCCTCTTACTGAGTTTTTTTCCTTTCAGCGCCGAATGACCTCATAGGTCTCTGCTCTTGGCCTTCTGCCTAAACTGTATAGTCTCTTCATAACGGTCCTAAACTGAAGTTCTTTGTACATCATCTATTTCCTTATCGAGATAAAATTTCACGATGGCACGAAAGGGTAATTTTAACAAAGAAAAATGAGGCAAGTTATATATTTACCAAGCATATGAATACACGAACAGTGCCTTCTAAGGCAAAATGGTAATAATATTCACATTCATATCTATTGAGCAGGAAATTATAAACTAAATCAAGCAAAATCATACAAATTTCCGAGAATATTTCAGTTAAAGCATATATACAGTGTTATGTATTACGTAAGATAAATTTCTTCGTATCTCATTCAGTATTAAGAAACGCCAAGTTTTGTCTAAATGAAATACTGTGCTCCATGCACGTATGTGTGACGATCTAATTTATTCGAACTTTTCGCAAATGATATGCCGATGGTAATGTTGGGATAGATAATAAAATGCAAATCTTAGAAAAAAATATACAAAGGGTTTTATTTTCATCCCAGATGAGAGGATGCACATAAACTTTGCCGTTTTTTGAAGTGAAATATACGTACCAGTTTATATATTTATGAAGCATGAGGGTTGATAAGCCAGAGAAAAATCACACTTTCCAAGTTGGTCGCCAGATGTTTTTCCCATCTATGCCATTAGTGACAGAGATTTTCAAGAATTTGCATAAAATGAAGTACATGGCTTTAATATTCAGTGGGGGAAAGGGTAAAAGCATCAAACTACGAATTTTCTTCGTTGTCAATATATTTTTTTTTCTTTTATTATTGCTCTGACACATTCCACTAACTGAAAAACAGACGAACAAGTTATTAAAATAAAACCTACTTTCGTCACCATTTATGTTGATAAAGGGTTCATGATTTTGTTTCTGCTCCTCTCTCTCTCTCTCTCTCTCTCTCTCTCTCTCTCTCTCTCTCTCTCTCTCTCTTTGCTTACCTCATTGTTGCTCTGATATGTTCATCTATCATGTTCACGCCAGGCTAATTCCATCACATGGAAGCATGAGGGATTCCAGCTTTTACGATAAAGCAAACGCATATGGCGAGTGGAATTTATAGGATAAACGCAATAACGTGATGAATATATTTGCAACAGATGAGGCCACATCTAATTCAGGATAGTTCCAGCCTTGACAACCATTGAAATGAAGCCATTGGTAAACCACTTGCTGGGTTTAAACTGCCTCATCTTGCTGTCCCCTGTCCAATCAGAGGGGACATGTTGTGGTTATAGATAACGTCGAGCAACAAGGTCTTATCCCCCCCCTCCCCCCTCTCTCTCCCCCCTAACATCTGAAATGTCGAAGCAGTATTGTGTATGACAATTGGAACGTTTCGGGTGGAAACGTTCCTCGCTTGATGGGACCCTGTTTTATGGCTAGGAAACGTTATCCTGTTGGTGTTTCTGGCCTATTTTGATATTTCTGTAGTTGCAGATATTATTACATGATGTTTGGCATCCCTTATTTTACTTAGTATTCACTAGCCTTTGTTATGAGCCTTATAATTTTTCCATTTCTCGGAGTTTTATTTGTTTTACTATTTTCATAGGTTGCCTGTAGATTTCCATATTTCATCTCATGAATATGAATTAATATGTAATTTATCTTCATAAGCACTTTATGTGATAGTATTTATCGTCATTAGCACTTTATGTGATAGTTATTTATCTTCATTAGTATCTAATTGATAGTTATTGATATTCATAAGCACTTTATTTGATAGTTGTTTACCTTCATAAGCACTTGATTTGAAAGTTGTTTATCTTCATAAGCACTTAATTGATAGTTATTTATCTTCATTAGCCCTTAATTGATAGTTATTTATCATCATAAGCACTTTATGTGATAGTTATTTATCTTCATAAGTACTTTATTTGATAATTATTTCTCTTCATTAGCGCACTCTATTTGATAGTTATTTATCTTCTAGCACTTTATTTGATAGTTATTTATCATAAGCTCTATTTGATAGTTATTTATCTTCATTAGCACTTTATTTGATAGTTATTTATCTTCATAAGCCCTATTTGATAGTTATTAACTTCATTAACACTTTATTTGATAGTTATTTATCTTCATTAGCTCTTTATTTGATAGTTTATTAACCGAAATCCGGTCTGCGTAGTATGTAAATTCAAGGCCGTTTGAATGCAGTACACAACTTACCATAAGCGTTGTTGGTATATGTAGACAATATTGCGAGTCTATAAACATCTTCTGACAATCTTGGAAGTATGTCGAAAGTAACATTTTTTTCAGGTGAGGGAATTGTTGGTAATTAGCAGATTTTATGATTTAAAAAAAAATGTGTATTTAATAAATTTCACAGATAATTGCAAGCTGTAAGCTAGATGAACGTCATCATATATTGAGGTCCAAACTTATCAAGTCTTGAGTAAAATTATATTTTATGATTTCATATCATATCTAATAGATAAATGTAATGGGAAAGACATCTGCTTTCTTAATAGATATTAGATTATCACTGCACTATTTTAGTATTATGAATCAAATTAAATTAAGAAAATCACTGTTAATTAATGTGTAATCTGCTCTGTTATTTATGAAATCATTAGATAGAATAAATATTTCATGTAAAGCTACGCTGATTATATGATTCAGAAATGCTTATTTTTAACTTGCATTGTGAATAAATTATTAGTCTGGAATGATAATTCACAGCTTGCATTTGAATTATTAATTGTTAGAATGTTTAGAAAATTTCAAAAATGCTGTGGATCGCATGCAGTATCTACCAACCTTTCTCCTTTTTCCTCTACTTTATTCTCCAATCTGTAGTGTTTTTCCTTTCTTCTGATCTTCCAACTTACTTCTTTTCTCACTCTACATCCATTTTCCTCCATCTTCCAACCTATTGCCTTATATTTTTTCTTTGATCTTCCAACCTCTCCACGTATCCTTCTCTTCCATCCTATTCACTTTCCTTTAACCTTTCTTATTTAGAAATGATTTCTTTTTCCTCGCCTTCCTTCATTCAGTCTATTCTAGCATCCTTCTCACTTTATCATCCAGTTCATTTCCTCTTCCTTTCCCTCAGTCGTCCAGACTATTGGGTTTCCCTCTCCATCCTGTCCCATTTTCATTCGCCATTTTCCCTGTTATCATCTTTCACTCCTTATCCGTCTTCATACTATCATCTGCAACCTCTCTTTACTATCCCCACGTCTCATTCCATCTATCCTCTAACCCAGCGGTCGGCAACCGGTGGTCCACGAACCACTGGTAAATTTTGAAGGGCCGCAGAAAAACTGGGACATTATTTAATTTTTTATGTTTTATTAATCCTCTTTAGGCAACTCTGATACAAATTGCACAGAGGAGAGAGTCCATTATTGCCAATTTCGCATTTTTAATGTTAGATTTAGCATTTTAGGGAGATTTAGCATTAAAAATTTGGATCGATGCAGCATTTGGCAGAAAAAAACAGAATTACTAATTACAATAAATTAAACATTATAAATCTGAATTTATCCTAACGTAGCATACATAAAATGCATATCAAACAAATACATTTACCTTTTTTAAAATTCATATTAGTGGTCCGGAAAATTTAAAATTATACATTTAGTGGTCCATGAAGTTCGAAAGTTTGGTGACCGCTGCTCTAACCTATCTCATTTTCATCTACTTCAACCTTCCAACCTATTCTTCCATTCTTAAATTTATCGCTTTTCATTCCCAATCCATAATCATCTATTTCTATCCTAGTCTAACCTATTCCCTTGTCCCTGTGTCTCAATCTTGCAACCTTTCCTATTCCCCCGTCTTATTCATTCCTTCCCCAACCTTCTGTTTCGCCCTTTGGCGTTTCTGGTTCCCATGCGTCCCTTATCCGCTTTCCCATTCTCCCTATTTTGCCTTCTCCCAAACCCTACTCCCATTTCTCCCTCATTTTCTCGGTGTTTCCCCATCCAACCTATCCTCCCATTTCCTCCCTCATTTTCTCCCGTTTATTTCATCTCCAACCTCTTTCCCATTCTTATCTTTTCCACTCCCGTTATCGCTTTCCCATTCTTTCTTTTGCCTCTCAACCTTCTCCCATTTCTCCCTCATTTCTCGTTTCCTCATCAACCTATCTCCCATTTCTCCCTCATTTCTCGTTTCCTCATCAACCTATCTCCCATTTCTCCCTCATTTCTCGTTTCCTCATCAACCCTATCCCGCATCCCTACCGTCTTTCTAGTTTCCTCATCAACCTAATCTCCCATTTCTCCCTCTTTCTAGTCTTCATCACTATCTCCCATTTCTCCCTCATTTCTTTCGTTTCTCATAAGCCCTAATTTTCCTTCCATTTCCTCCTCCCAATTTCTAGTCTCCATCTAAACTCCTAGTTTCTTTCCCTCCTCCCATTTCTTTCGTTTTCCCTTTTTATCAGCCTATCCCTCATTTCCTCTCCATTTCTCGTTTCCTCAATACCCAAACCCTATCTCATTTCTTCCCTTTTCCCCCTTTCTTTCGTTTCCTCCATCCAACTATCTCCCATTTCTTCCTCATGTCTCCATTTCCTCATCACCTCTCTCCCATTTCCCTCATTTCTGTTTCCTCATCCCACCTATTTCTTTTCCTCCTTTCCTCCCTCCCATCTTTCTAGTTTTCCTCATCAAAACCTTCTCCCCCATTTCTCCCTCATTTCTCGTTTCCTCATCAACCTATCTCCCATTTCTCCCTCATTTCTCGTTTCCTCATCAACCTATCTCCCATTTCTCCCTCATTTCTCAGTTTCCTCATCAACCTATCTCCCATTTCTCCCTCATTTCTAGTTTCCTCATAAATATCTCCCATTCTCCCTCATTTCTCGTTCCGCATCAACCTATCCTCCCATTTCTCTATTTTCTAGTTTTCCTCATCCAACTATCTCCCATTTTCTCCTCATTTCGCGTTTCCTCATCAACCTATCTCCCATTATCCTCATTCTAGTTTCCTCATCAACCATTCCATTTCTCCCTCATTTCTAGTTTCCTCTCAAACCTAATATCCCCATTTCTCCCTCATTTCTCGTTTCCTCATCAACCTATCTCCCATTTCTCCCTCATTTCTCGTTTCCTCATCAACCTATCTCCCATTTCTCCCTCATTTCTCGTTTCCTCATCAACCTATCTCCCATTTCTCCCTCATTTCTAGTTTCCTCATTTCAACCTGATCTTCAATTTCTCCCTCATTTTATAGTTTCTCCATTCAACCTAATCTCCCATTTCTCCCTCATTTCTAGTTTCCTCATCAACCTATCTCCCATTTCTCCCTCATTTCTCGTTTCCTCATCAATCTATCCCCGCATATTCCCCCATTTCTCTTTTCCTTATCAACCTATCCCCCATTCCCACCTTTTTCCCCTCATTTCTCGTTTCTTCAAAATATATCCCCCATTTCCCCCTCATTTCTCGTTTCCTCATCAATGTATTCCCAGTTTCCCCCTCATTTCTCGTTTCCTCATCAATCTATCCCCATTTCCCCCTCATTTCTAGTTTTTCATCAATCTGTCTTCCATTTCCCCCCATTTCTCGTTTCCTCATCAGCCTGTCCCCCATTTCCCCCTCATTTCTCTTTCCCTTGATAACCTATCCCCCATTTCCCCCTCAATTTCTTTCTCTTTGCCCTTTGACAACCTATCCCCCTTTCCCTCTATTTCTCTTCCCTTAATAACCTATCCTCCATTTCCCCCTCATTTCTCTTTCCCTTAACAACCTATCCCCCATTTCCCCCTCCATTTCTCTTTCCTTATCCAATCCTATCCCCATTTCCCCTCATTTCTTTTCCTTATCAACCTATCCCCCTTCCCCTCATTTTCTCTTTCCCAATATCACCTATCCTCCTTTCCCCTCATTTTCTCTTTCCTTATCATACTATCCTCCATTTCCCCCATCATTTCTCTTTCCCTAACCAACGCTACCCCCATTTCCCCCTCATTTCTCTTTCCCTTTCAAACCTATCCGCCATTTCCCCGCCTCATTTCTCTTTCCTTAATCAAACCTATCCCCATTTCCCCCTCATTTCTCTTTCCCTTATCACCTAATCCCCCATTTCCCTTCATTTATCTTTTCCCTTTCTCAACCTATCCCCCATTTCCCCCTCATTTCTCTTTTTCCCTTATCAAACTATCCTCCATTTCCCCCTCATTCTCCTTTCCCTTTCAACCTATCCCTCATTTCCCCTCATTTATCTTCCCTTATCACCTATCGCCCCTTTCCCCTCTCATTTCTCTTTCCTTATCAACTAATCCCCCCTTTCCCCTCATTTCTCTTTCCCTTATCAACCTTATCCTCCATTTCCCCACTCAATTTCTCTTTCCTTAACAACCTATCCCACCCATTTTTCCTCCCCCTCATTTCTCTTTCCCTTATCAATATCCCCATTTTCCCCTCATTTCTCTTCCTTATCAACCTATCCCCCATTTCCCCTCATTTTATCTTTCCCTTTATCAACCTATCTCTCCATTCCCCCTCATTTATCTTTCCTTATCAAACCTAGTCCCCCTTCCCTCTTTCTCTTTCCCTTATCAACCTATCCTCCATTTCCCCCTCATTTCTCTTTCCCTTATCAACCTATCCCCCATTTCCCCCTCATTTCTCTTTTCCCTTATCACCTATCCCCATTTCCCCCCTCATTCCTTTCCCTTATCAACCTATCCTCCATTTCCCCCTCATTTCTCTTTCCCTTATCAACCTATCCCCCATTTCCCCCTCATTTCTCTTTCCCTTATCAACCTATCCCCCATTTCCCCCTCATTTCTGTTTCCCATCAATACTATCCCCCATTATTCCCCCATCTTTTTCCTTATCACCTTATCCCCCAATTTCCCCCCTCCATTTATCCTTTTCCTTATTTCAACCTAGCCCTCCAGTTCCCCCTCATTTATCTTTCGACCTTATTTCACCTATCCCCCATTTCCCCCTCATTTCTCTTTCCCTTATCAACCTATCCTCCATTTCCCCCTCATTTCTCTTTCCCTTATCAACCTATCCCCCATTTCCCCCTCATTTCTCTTTCCCTTATCAACCTATCCCCCATTTCCCCCTCATTTCTCTTTCCCTTATCAACCTATCCTCCATTTCCCCCTCAATTTCTTTCTTTTTCCCTTATCAACCTAATCCCCCATTTCCCCCTCCATTTCTCTTTCCCTTATCACCTATCCCCCATTTTCCCCCTCGATTTCTCGTTTCCCCTCCTTTTCCCCCACCCATCAATCGATCCCCCATATTCCCCCATTTCTCTTTTCCT
>NC_061110.1:80986715-80991715 GCF_015104395.2 Macrobrachium nipponense | reverse complement strand
GATGAAGAAGAAGAAGAAGAAGAAGAAAGAAGAAGAAGAAGAAGAAGAGGAGGAGGAAGAAGAGAAAGCAGAAAAGGCAGCCGGGGAGCCAGAGGTCACACAACAGGAGAAACATTTCTTGGAGAGAGAGAGAGAGAGAGAGAGAGAGAGAGAGAGAGAGAGAGAGAGAGAGAGAGATAAAATGAAAAACTTTAAAGTTAAATTAGATATATAAGTCTGCGGCCGTGCGTGTACAGAAGCATACATTTATACACGTGTATTTTGATTTTTTTCGCGCTTTCTATTTTTTTCTTCTTCTTATTTGTTGTTTTCCTCAGGCACCGTTCGGTTTCCAAGTAAATTTAATAGCACCTTCCCATTCTGTCAGTTCACTTGGAGGTCTTGATTTTCTTTGCACTCCAATAGCGTTATCTGGAATAGCCGTTTTCCAGAGGTTTAAATTTCTTTTATTGCAGGAGAATTTATCGTTGCCTGAATGCTTGGTGTATTTCTTTAACCAGTTAATCTTTTGTATGTCTTTAAGTAAGGTTTATTTCATAACAGACTCCTACTTTTTAAACTCCGTATTTTTGCTCTATAGTTTGTTAAATATCTGATCTTACCTGAAAATAAATAAATTCAAATGATTTCTTTAACTTTATGTATTTATGGTCTCCAATCACCAGATGCTGAGCTACATCGGTTTCTGAGTCAGCCTAAAAAAAAAAAATAAAGAAAAAAATAAAATTGTACGTAACATGGTGGACGGTTCTTGGCAAATTATTCCCAAATTGAACTACGGGAATCAAACAACAAGCTTTATTGTATACTCTGGTCCTTCTATTTTAGTTCATGCTTATAAATTTCGAATTAAGATTATTTGAAAAGTTATCAAATGCCTAGTAACTTATCAGTGGATACTTGACTGACTTCTGGAGAGTTTATGTAGTACTTGACGAGTTCAGGCAATTGACTTCGGGCAAAATCTCGACAAACTTTCCTTTGCTTAAACCAACTAAGGATATGATTATTGTTAATGTGATTCTGCATGATATTTATGTCGATATGTGACTATTGGCTATCAGTAAGATTTTTAACCAACTTTATGATTTTTTGTATACATTAATTTACACATTCAATAAGGTTTTTTAAACTATATATTTTCTTTATACATCTTTAGCCAACGCAATCAATTCGATTTTAACGATATATGATTTTTGTTGTACACATTCATCTTCGGTCCAAAAATAACTAGATTTTATGGCAATATAAACATATAAATGTCATGACCTTTTTTCCTCTTAGACCGTTCTGAATTTTCTCTTTACCCTCTCTTTCTCTTGGATAAACTGTTATGCCCATTGTCACTTAGCTGATCAACACTCTCTGTGCAGTTCCCTTCGAGAGAAAATAATTTTATAGCGGCACAAAGTGACGAGAAAGAGTAGACATAGCAAATTTAGACTTATCCCACGCATTAAGGAAGAAAATATCCGTTTCCTGCATGCTTTTAATGTTCATAACTCCGGTGCCTCTTTCGTTATAAACGCATTTTTATTAAAAACCCGACTTTCCTTGAAAATTAAAAGTAGATCTTGGCGAAGCAATGCCGAAACTCTGTAATGAAGTTTTAGTAAAACATTGTTTACATTTTTAGGAAAGTAAGGCTGGATCTTTTTATGGAGAGAAGGGTTTTTTTAGTGAGGAATTTTTTTTTCCACTGAGGAAGAGACAAGAAAAAAATTCTGAGTAAAAATGATGGCAGTTATTAGCGAGTCTTGGAATATTCGTAAATCAAGTAGGAAATGAGTCCCGAGCGTTGAGCGATAAAGTCCGGTAAAACTTTTTTTTTCGGAGGATGAATTTTTGTGAAACATGAGAGCAATTTCTATTAGGAAAAGAGAGAAAAAAAGTGCATTATAGAATAGACAAGGGATGCTAAAGCATGAGGACAGTTCTTTATAAATCTAAGAGTTTTATTTTTTCATTAAAGCAGTTAAAAGACGTTAATAAAATCATTGAAAAAATTTGATGTCTTACAAGAGTGGACATAGTCAATCAAGATTTCCGTTTCCTAGACAAGATTACTTATCAGTTTCATTCGGTTAACAGAATGTTCAGGGAAAAAAATCTAACGTTGGTCCTGTGATTTTCTCATAAAATAAACAGAAAACTGAATTCGCGTGAATGAATTGCATCGTATAACTAATGAATGGCCAATTTTGTAGCTGTTGTTCACGACATTCGTCTTTTGTTATTTAGGCGAATTTGTTATAAGAGTTAATAGTTATATTTATATCTTGGGAAGTTGTATGCGATTCCAGTTTATAGCTCCTTGATAGTATTTATTCCAGTTCAATATGTTCATATGGTAGTGATATTCTCGAGAATTTAAATGTCGGCCTGACAGGGAGATATATATCTTTTTTCCCCAGTTTTAAAATTATTAAGTAATGAATCCAATGTACGTCTCACTTAGCTCACTAAGTATGTACTGAATTTTACATTAAAATCCAGCTTTGACGTCACACTGCTTGATACTGTTATAGTTTTACTCGACTGTTGTGGAATAAAGTACTTTTATTCCATGTAAATGTAAACCAAATGGACGTCAGAGGCTTCACGACGTTTCCACCAATATACAGCAAATGGGCTTCGATGTCGAACTTCTCAATTCCAGAGGTGCTTTATTCCTCACACCATTGGACTGTGGAACAATCTCCCTGCAGTTGCAACTCCAATAGTTCATGTGAATATGCAACGCATTACTGCCTTTAAAAAAAAAGTTTTTTTTATCGATTTATTTATTAATATAATTTATAAATTTCCTTGATAGTAACTGATCTGATTTTTCAGTGTTTTACTCCCTTTAAAAAACTGTTTTTTTATCCATTTATTTATTAATATAATAATTTATAAATTTCCTTGATAGTAACTGATCTGATTTTTCAGTGTTTTCTGTTACCTTTTGTTTCTTCGTTCTAATAAACACAATATTCTTTTGAAACTTCAATTTCAAGTCAGTGTCTGTCCCCTGTAGGCTTATTCCGTATAAATAAGGTTCATCGCCTGATTAGTAACATCAATGGTTAGTGATATGTTAAGTGAGTTCACTTACTTGCTCACTCGTTTGAATTCTCGGTCCTCATTGTGTTCCTTTACCACAGACACCAGAATTCTAAGCTCTCCTGCAGGTATCCAAAAAAAGTTATTTTAACGACGTTTTGAGCCATATTAACTTGCTGTGTACCCCCAACCCCAACCTCAGCCCTTCCCAGATGGACACAGGACCTTGTGAGCCAAGGTGTACTACACTTATTGTCACACATCCAAATACTGACCCTGCCTATCACTGGCTAAGTAGAAATCTGAGGGCCATTGATTTAGCGAGCTTTCAACTACACGTCTGATTAATATGCAGTCACATAATCCGGATATCTAAAAGTAAACTTTTATTTGTGGCATAGAAGAATTCTGCATAACCACCGTCACGCAAGTGAAGAACGGCCTTAATTCATTCAAACAACGCCCCACTGTAGTTGTATCGCTGCATGCAGATCGTAGGCGGAATCCTTTACAAATGTCCTACTAGCCGGACCCCCATGCGGGGGGAGATTAAGACTTCTGGGCCATTCATCCGGCGCAATATTATTTTTACTGGGTCCAGTATCCATTTGAAGCTAAAACTTTAAAAACAATTATGTGTGTATATTGTGTGTGTGTGTATATATATATATATATATATATATATATATATATATATATATATATATATATATATATATATATATAAAGTATTTATGCAAGAGTAACATCACTTTCTTTGAAATGGTAGCTTCAAAAAGAAAATTAAACGAAGAATATTGCAACCCGTAAAAAAGAATTACGCTTAATGAACGGCCTAACAGTCTTAATCCTCTCTTGCATGAGTGAGTATACGACAACTTTTAAATTTTTTAAAAAATGTGACTACCATTAGCAAACGGCATTACAACCACATGTGGGATGTTTCTTTAATTAATAAGGTTCTTCACTTGCGTGTCACTGGATACGCGGAAGTCTTCAAAGCAAAAATATAAAGTTACTATTATGTATTCGGATTATCGCAGTTTGTATTAATCAAAGATGCTGCAGTTGAAAGTTCGCTAAATTACTGGTGCTCAGAGTTGTACTTTGTCAGCATCGGGCCAGGTCAGTATCTGGATGCGCTACAATAAGTACAATTCACCCTTGGCTTATAAGGTCCAACTTCCATCTGGACTGATCGACTGATTGATTAAATCAAAATTTATCTGGCGCCCTAACTACTATGTCATTGGCATCGAAAAAGGAAATAATCATTAAATAAATAAAAAGTATTAAAAAAGAGATCTAGCCACTGCAACCAAAGTACCAAATATTTATATTGAATAAAAATTTAAGCTATCTGGGCTTCTGTTTGGAGAGAGAATGGATTGGGATTGAATAACTTGTGTTAATAAGCCTTATAACTTCATTCAAAATGAAATTTCTTGAAAAACAGCTTGAGAGCTTAGCTTAAAAGTCCGGCGTGTACGGCAATGGTCCATGAGAACCCGATCAGTAGAATGTTTGAGGCGAGTGAAATTTCTTGAAAAACAGCTTGAGAGCTTAGCTTAAAAGTCCGGCGTGTACGGCAAATGGTCACAATGAGACCCGAGAAGTGAAATGAGTGAGCGAGTGAAATCCTGACAATGATTTCCAAGACGTCATTTTGGTTTGTATTTACTAGGAATTCAATAATTATATCTTATAACAGTCGGGAATAGTGGTAACAGAGTGTTATGTATGTATTGTGTGTACGCGCTCTCCCCGTTGTCTTCAGATATACCTGCGAGAATTCATAAAAATGTGAACATGTTATATATCACTGCATGAATCTTTCTGTAGAATAAGAATATACGCACGTGGAACTGTCGTTTACTTCTTTATAGGGAAAAATCATCTCTCTCTCTCTCTCTCTCTCTCTCTCTCTCTCTCTCTTTATGACTATCTGATTTTTA
>NC_061110.1:80966715-80979215 GCF_015104395.2 Macrobrachium nipponense | reverse complement strand
TGTTGTTTATTGCACCAGTAATATTTCATCTATAGCATCACACCAAGAAAAGGCATAATTTTTTCTCAACCAGCTTTTTCATTGACTATTTTTAATATAATGTACAAAAGTACAAATAAAAACGTTTGTGCATATAAAGTACATCGTGTAATTGATTTATTGTAAACATGGTGCAGCGGCAAAATTACATAAATGGTAAAGGTATATATATATATATATATATATATATATATATAATATATATATATATATATATATATATATATATATATATCATATATAAGGGCTCGGGCGTGAATCGGATATGTAGCTCCTAGGTATTTGCCACTCACTGCTACCCGGTTTTAAACCTACAACTTTAATTACGTAATGGAAAGCTTTCAAAGAGAAAGGATGCAATTTTGACGATTTGGCAAAAGAAAGAAGTCAAGTAAAAAGGAATCCGAAGCGACGGGAAAAAGTTGTGTTCTTTTACGGGCAATAGCTCTTCGGGTCGATGCTTTACCAACGACCGAATCTTCTCTGGAAGTCTTTCACTAGTGAGCCGTTTGTCTGGCCTGGAAGGAAATCCAATCTCTCTCTCTCTCTCTCTCTCTCTCTCTCTCTCTCTCTCTCTCTCTCTCTCTCTGGATGTCCAGACTTTCGCTCTCTGCCTGTGTTTCTTTTTAGAAATATAGAAATATCGATAGTCTCTCTCTCTCTCTCTCTCTCTCTCTCTCTCTCTCTCTCTCTCGACTTACATACTCTCTCTCTCTGCCTCTCTTTCTCACAATAAATACCGACCGTCGCTCACTCTCTCCTGTAAAGTAGTCTCTCTCTCTCTCTCTCTCTCTCTCTCTCTCTCTCTCTCTCTCTCTCAAGACTTCTATACTTTCTCTGCTTTTGTTTCTCATAATAAATACCGAACTTCGCTCTCTCTCTCTCTCTCTCTCTCTCTCTCTCTCTCTCTCTCTCTCTCTCTCTTCCTTCCCCTCCCCCCTCCATAAATCCAGGCCGAAATGAGTTGTGTCAAGAAGACTTGGCCGTTAATATCTTTTGTGGAACTTTTGAAAAAGTCGGTAAACTCTGTCAGTGTGGTGTTGAATTCCCCCTTTACAATTCTCAGTCAAAAACTGTGATCCATTAAATTCTCAAAAGTTCTTCGCTCTTCGCCAAATTGCGAACAAAATTTCTTCCCTTCGCTTTTTATGTCTTCGCCTTAGGTTGGGGCTGATAGGCATATGATTTGGCAAGAAGTTTGTTGATATATATCTTATGTTAATTCATTTTGGTATCATTCTTGTTACACGTTCGTTTCCCTTAGTTAAGATTCATATATTATTTGATTTTATGTGCGCGCGTATTTGTCTTAATTATTGAGACGTTCATGAAATCTTTTTTTATATATGTGTTCAGGGGCCTTTCCTCCATTTTTTATGTTATCTGTATCATTTTAAAGTTTCGGTTTTCCTGCCATAGTTTAATTGTGCATAATTTTCCATAACCATAACAGTTGAAAAGCTTCTATTATCCCGGTTACAGTGAAGCGTATATTTTCTCAGCTACCATTTGGGATACGGTGTGTTAAATCTCTTATATGCACAGTACTTCCTTCTCGTTGATATTTCTATCACGAACAAACCGATTGTTACTTGTTGGAAAGGAATGGATTATAAAATTTTGGGCCAAAGTCCAATCCCTGGGGTATATGAGGTCATTCAGCGCTGCAAGGGAGATTGAGACTAAAGGAGATTTTAAAGGTGTAATAGGAGGAGGATAACCTCGCAGTTGCACTCTGAAACAATTGCCAGGAGAAAGTGGAAAGTAAGATGGAGGAAAGAGAATGCGAACAGATGATGACTATGGAAAGGAATGAGAATGAAAAGAGTCTCAGCCACTGTTCGAAGGGACGCCGCAAAGAACGTTAAGTAATGTGCCTACAGTGCGCTGTGTGAGGTGCATTGACGGTAGTATCCCCTACAGGGGCTTGTTACTTGTTGGGTCATGTTATAGATATTGCTGAAATATGTGTAATAAATGGAATGGCATCGGAAATTTTGAGTGTTCACTATGAAAAACGAGATGAAACAAAAATAGCTCCGAAGTTTCTTCGTATAATTAAGGCCACCGAAAATAGATCCATCTTTCGTTGGTCTCGGTATATCTCGGTATAATGCTATATGAGCCGCGACCAACGAAACTTTAACCGCGGCCCGGTGGTAGCCTCTACTACATCGTTGCCAGAAGCACGATGATGGCTAACTTTAACCTTAAAATAAAAACTACTAAGGCTAGAGGGTGCAATGTGGTATCTTTGATTATTTGAGGGTAGTTGATCAACATAATAATTTGCAACACTCTAGCCCTCAGTAGTTTTTAAGATTTGATGGTGGGCAGAAAAAGTGCGGACAGGAAAAAGTGCGGACGGACATTAATACAGTTTGTAATAAAAGAGTGGTGACTTAGATCAGTCACTTCTGAAGTGCTCCTTCATTGCTCTTCAATATCGTAACCACAATGAGGAAGATTTGTAATTAGAAGGCACTAACAGAAAAAAAGAAAAATAGAGAAAGATAGAAAATAATTACATCCAAAACAAGGGCAATGGAAGTGGAATACAGTCCATAAAGCCTATTGAAAGACTCATCAGAAAACGTATTCAGCGGACGAGACCGATCTCCAGAAAACCTCTCTCCCGGGGAATCCCACTTTCGTGATAATTAGTGTCCAAGCAATTAACTCCTTGACCTTTTGTAATGAGATTAGCAAGCACGTCGGTCACATTTAACAGTGACCAGAACTGTTGTTCAGTTAAATCTGTCTGTGTATTTAAGCTTGCGTAGATTATTTATATAACTGAGAGGAAAGTGAAACATCGAAGTATAAGATCCTTTAAAAGTAACACCAAAGGATGTTTCTTGCCATTTCCTATGTGTAACTTAGGATAGTTGTTCCTTATAAAAAAAAAAAAAAATAAAGCTCATTTACAAGCGTGGTGACCATTGTAGTAATAAAAAAAACAATTTATTTACTTTTTTTGGTTACGCTTTACTTTTGCAATTATGAGTTTTTTATGTGATATTCTGTATCATCTAACTTACTTGAGAATAGCAAAGAGTAGTTACGAACAATCTTGGACAGAGTTGTTTTACTTTCCTTATGGTATTTAGTAATCATTTTTATTTTGAGTCGCATTATACTTCTCTCGATAGAAAGTCTTTTTGTATGTATATATGTAATCAGGTGTTCTATTTTTTAACAAGGAAACGAATTCTTCCACTTGAAAGAATTGCGTTTTGTTACTTAAACGTTTGAGGTGAATATTTGAGAGTAGTAGAAAGGACATCATGGGATGCTTTGCGTTTTTATGTAGTATAGAATTTGAGTGTGTTAATCGCTAGAAATACAGTAACATTATTATGTTGTACTTATACTATATAATATATATATGTATATATATATATATATATATATATATATATATATATATATATATATATATATATATATATATATATATATATATATATATACATATATATATATAAATAAAGTATAAGCATTTAATGCAATATTCATTCATTTAAGTGAAAACAACCACCGGATAAATTGGATTGGTAGTTCAGTAACTGCAAGATCAAAAGATGTCTTATCACGAAATCTTTTAAAATCTGCCATAATACAACTTACTTCCCATTGTAATTTTAATATTAGTCGTGGGTATTCCATTTAGACCCTTGTATTTGTAATATCTTTAAGAATGACCTCAAAGATATAATTACAGACTTAAATACAAATTAGTTGCCTTAGAGATATTTTCTTTGTATATGTATGTTTAATATGTTTTGTAAATAAGTTTTTGTTTACCAAAGATCTGAATATGGTCAACTGTCGCCCTGTATAATCCTTTAATTGTCCTGTCCCTGTGTCTGAGCAGTTGGACTTAATCTTTTTGTCCTTAAATTGTGCCCATGTTTATGCTTGTTCGGAAAGGTTACTCTTTCTCCAGGTGTGTTGGATTCTAGGTACTAATCTCCTCATAATCCCTATCTGTCATTTATACGACCTTTCCTGTACTCTGAATTTCTCATGTAAGTCAGTTTGTCTGCTAAGTAAAGGACGTCGAGTCGATAGATCTTGTAGAAACTCCGTTGTTTATCTTTCCTTCGTGGCTTATACCTTTATTTATGGATTTATCACGTTCCAAACTTTCGTGGTTCAGGTATATATATATATATATATATATATATATATATATATATATATATATATATATATATATATATATATATATATATGTTTTACTTTTAGGATTATTTGAAATTCCGTACTTGATTTTCATAGAGGTTGCAAGAATGGTTGAATTCTAAATAAGGTCATACCTGTCTCGTTAAAACCCGTGATTGTTTACTTCTGTTTTCAAGGGAAGTGCAATTCTTGCAGTCATTACCCTCCACTATAAGATATACGCTGCCATACAAGTAATACGCTTTACGAGTTTAGTCAAAACTGGGATGGTTTACAGGAATTCAGGGGGATTTCATTTTTTAGTTAATAACTATACTCTGTTTTTTTCCATCTGTCCAACCGCCTGTGGTGTTTGCGTATGGTAACACTGCGTCCCGGGCTTTAGATAGTTACGCTATGTGTAAGTTTGAGATAAATAAAAGGATATCTGGGTGTACATTTGCAACTGAAAAGTGTTTTAATAATTTACTATGTGCGAATTACACCGTTAATATTCGAAATAGGATGTTGTTATTATTGTTGAATGTAAGCTGAATGTAACTATCTAAAGCCCGGGACGCAGTGTTACTATACGCAAACACCACAGGCGGGTGGACAGATGGAAAAAAACCGAGTATAGGAATGTGAAAGCATTTTATTTGTTTTTGCTAGCATCGCTGTGTGTATCTTCTAACAAAGATTGCGTCGTTTTGTAATCTCACAAGAATTAATTGTAGTATTCGTGAAGCAATAGTTAATACTAACGCCGTAGGACAAGGACGGGCTTTACTATATTAAGAAAATATTATCCTTACTTTACAGTTAACATGTATATACATATTGAAATTCAATAAACATTCACAATATCATATACACTTACACACACGCACACACACACACGCATATATATATATATATATATATATATATATATATATATATATATATATATATATATATATATATATATATACATACATACATACATACATACATACATACATACATACATACATACATACTATATATATATATATATATATATATATATATATATATATATATATATATATGTATGCGCGTGCGTGCCCGTCCGTCCGAGCATACCTCAGTTTTGTTACCTTATTACAATCATTCTGTTATTACAATTTACAATTGTAGAAAACGAGCCGGTTACATTTGAAACGAGAACATTCGAACACATTTAGTTTTCTATTATTATTCTAGTGCGGGACTGAAACTTAAACAGAAAATGTTCGTTAGACAAACTTCCTATATTATAAGAAAAGATCTTTTAGTAAGAAACAAAAAAGTTAGAATTAATCGCCCATATGTCTCTCTCTCTCTCTCTCTCTCTCTCTCTCTCCTCTCTCTCTCTCTCATTGGGCTCAGCCCCAACTCTTTCGTCCCAATAAATAAGTTTGGTAAAGTATTCGACCTGATAATCTCAGCCCCTTGGTTATTGGGTGAGGCCCTAGTATTAAAGACAGCGCGCCTGAGCTTTACATGCCTTTATTTTTTCGTAAGGAAGTAGGAGAGCTGATGATGGATTTTGAGGCGGTTAATGGAAAATGGGTATCCCAAATTTGCATGAAAACACGTACGGTTGAATATGTTTTTCTTGTACAAATATAATTATAAGCATGAGCTTTAGTGTATAGATGGTTTTTCATTCGCATTCTTGTTAACTGAAATTAAATTATGCATACTGTGTATTTTAATGCTTAATTATTTTATGAATCGAGCATCAGAACCAGAATGGTATCGACGAATAGCAGGGAGATTCATTTTAACTTACATTTTTACAGCTCCTGTTTTCGTTTTTTTTTTTTTTTTTTGATTTTTTTTGTGATTATTATTATTATTTTTTTTTTTTTTGCTGTAGCGGCTGTTCACTGACAGATTGAACCCGTTACTTGTAGTTTTCTAAGCACGATATTATTTTAACGATAGATCTAGACTGCATCATTGGAAAAAGCGTTGGACCAGAGGGTATTCAAATCTACAAATTGAAGATATTCATAGATTCAGATCAGATACACTGCATACTAACAGTAATGTAAATGTAAATTAGACATCAAATCACACGCCAGTATTTTAAGTGAGAAATCATCCCTCGGTTAAAGATTATACGACCTGCGAAACGGCCCAGTTTCATAGCAGCAATTTTAGAAGGGTGAAGCACTTGTAAAAAAAGATTTGGATCTTTCCTAGAAAGTGACCCCCAAGGGTATATATCCACCGTTGCGTCGTGTTTAATACAAGAAAGATAGTGACCCCAAGGGTATGTATCCTTTGCGGTGTGTTTAATACAAGAAAGATAGTAACCCCAAGGTTATGTATCCACCTTTGGGGCGTGTTTAGTACAAGAAAGATAGTGACCCCAAGGGTATGTATCCACCTTTGGGGCGTGTTTAGTACAAGAAAGATAGTGACCCCAAGGGTATGTATCCACCTTTGCGGCGTTTATTACAAGCCCGTCGGCGATCACCGTTAAAGCATAAACAAAACAATGTAAATATCATAATGATAATGACACCCAAGAAATAGTCCTAGATAACGACCACCCCGCCCACCCCACCCCTCAAAAACGGGCAACTATCAGGGATAGATCCAAAGATATTAAAGCTAAAATATTGTGCTTCCTATTACTCGTCTTCATTGGAAAAAAAATTAAAGCGTTACTTATTATTATCCCTTTCATAGCGTGGGAAGTATTTCGAAGCAATCTCCTGTCAAGATGGATGTAGCTACAGGAATTTTGAAATTAATATACTTACAGTTAAATTGAGATGGAAATCATCTGGATCGTATAAGCCAGTACTTCACCGAAGATGATGAACCTCAAATATTGCGTTCTTGTTAATTAACTCTGTATTGGGTTAAATTCATGAAGTTTAATTTGCGAATAAGCTAAAAGAGAAATACTTTAGTGTCAGTCTAGGGGTATCATATCTACTATTTTTACACTCTCTCATGCACAGGTACGTATTCTAATATATCTATCTGTCTCTATCTGTATTTACATATTTAGCCATACACAACACACACACACTCATATACTGTATCTATCTATCTATCTATATATATATATATATATATCTATATATATATTATATAAGTATTATAGATATATATATATATAAATGTGTGTGTGTATATATATATACATATATATATATCTATATAAATATATATATATACACACACACACTTTTGCGTACAAGATTATCCACAAAATAAGATAACTGAAAGGTCACATAATGATTAAATGTCATAAGAAAGGAATGTTCTATTTGAAATGACCACTGTAACATTATAAGCGGTAAAGCCATTAATCCTTCAGGTATCGAAGAAGATTACAAACTTATTTGGAGAATTTACTAGTAAATCAAAAGTCGGTTATGCATATATTATTATTCAAGACATGTTCCATTTTAACGTTCAACCTTTTCGTCATTGCTACATACAAGGTCGGTAAGAAATCTCAGATCAGAGTGTTTAGATATCAAATTAAGGAAAGACTTATTAGAACTATGAGAAACACAGTATAGATAAGCATATATAAACGGGCATTACAGGATTAACAAAAGGTCCAGGTCACTTTAAGAACTGAAATAACGCCTGTGGTCTAGATTGAAGATTTAAAAGCAGCCCCCCACACGTGGTCACGGGTAATTTAGTCAGAAAACAATACATTTAGTTTTAGGAACAAAGAGGCATATGCAAACGGACCGTACAAAATTAGCAAAATCCAGAAGGCTAGATTGAGGATTTAAGTGCGGTCAAACACACTGGTCAAAGGCAAGTGCATTCGAAAAAAATACACTTTGCATTATAAAAATAACTTTGTATTATAGTAACAACATGAATTTACAAAAGTGTTCAGACAATGAGTGAGAAACGAACATAAGATATAAATATAGCGAGCATGAGAAAAAAATTAATTCATTTATTTTAAGGTCCTTCATAAACATTTTACAAATATATGGGTCCAAATGGTACAATCCTAGACTAACATTTAGATATTTTACTACTGATTTGTATAACTGCTGATTCCAGTAAATTTCTTGAAACATAATCGTTAGACCTAGCAATTACAGAGCTATCACCCCAATTCATACAATTTATACATTTCATGATCAAGTCAT
Source organism: Macrobrachium nipponense (assembly GCF_015104395.2). NCBI lineage: Eukaryota > Metazoa > Arthropoda > Malacostraca > Decapoda > Palaemonidae > Macrobrachium > Macrobrachium nipponense. Next base: position 80,970,858 of record NC_061110.1, on the reverse strand, counting down.
TCACATACTAATATAAATATGTATATATATATATATATATATATATATATATATATATATATATATATATATATATATATATCCCGTTTGAAAGGGTGGCGTCGGAGATGTTGAATTTATGATTCTTCCCAAGTCTTTTCGGGTTTTACAACCACCGTAGCCTTCTAACTACCATATGCATGTACCTAACGCTTGGTTTTAGTCATCAACAGTAAAGCAACCACTTCTGAAAAGTTACCTATGCATCAGTCCTCGTGGGTGGACAAGCCCTTTTGTAACGCCCCTGTCCCCAAACAATAGGTAAATTTCACACCATCCATTATAGTGAGATGATGTGAATCTTTAGACTCAAGCGAAAATACTGAGCTGCCACCCTGTGGTTTGGTTGGGGGAGAGGTTGGGGGGGGGGGGGGGGTGTTGCATTATCTCCCAGTAACCAATCGACACCTCTTCACTATATGCCTGAAAGTTGCTAGTAATTATAGCTGTGCTTCACACCATTGGTACGTCTTAGTACAAACAGGATACACTGTTAACTACCACAGCAATAGCATTCCTTAGCAAAGAAAGTGACCTGATGTATATGTGCTTGAGATTGGTCTCCTGAGAGAAAGCTCATCAACCATGCCCAGGGCAAGGTCAGGAATATCTCCTTCACCATGATGTCCGCAAACCTGTATATCCGCCCCTGTCTTGGGATACAGAGCATCTAGAATCCCAAACCATTAAGATATATAACGAGATCAAGTGCTTTCTTGCCTTATTTTGCCAGTGAGGGGATGTTTCCAAAATACTACCCCTTCTGACTTTCTTGACCCAAGATTTGAATAGGGTAATGGTCATTAGTTGACTGCTGTGGTTCGTGCGGAAGCTTGAGATGGACTGGGCTTGTAACAGTTAATTTATATACATACCTACATACACACATACATATATATATACATATATATTATATATATGTTTGTGTGTGTTCCTGTATACTAGTGACCGCCATATTTGTGGGAATGCTTACATGGTAATTGCATACCACAATAAAAATATTGTATTATATATTATTGGGACCCACCTGAGATCAGGATAAAAAAAAAATTAACTGACTTCCGGAGTATCCGTCAAAGATAAACATAAAGAGAGGAAGCGTTGTTTTTAACAGGATTAATAGAGTACAGGGTTAGACCGTCCCATCGTTACTACACATGTTTGTGACGTTATTGGTAGGTGGCCTTAAAAGAAAACAAATAATTATGGGTCACTATGGGAATTGTTTGCCCACACGCATTCTCTATCTCTTTCACGACCTTGTGTGAGAGAGGTCCCCGTTAATCGTCAGGTACTGGATGATAGTTTCCTTGTTCTCAACTCTGGAGGTGTCAAATGCTGACTGGTGAGTTTTTTTTTTTCACCTGAATCTCAGTCAGATCAGCCACGTGACGTCATGCGCGAGATTGTCCTATTTTGGTCAGTAGAGGTCTAACTCTGTACTCTGTTAATACTGGTTTTTAATGCTGTTTCCCCGTCCCTGCAAATTCTGACTGTATTTTGATTTAAAATGAAATAAACGTGGAAGTAGCTGGTGTAGGTAGGGAATGTTGTGCTTAATGAAGATGTTTTCCCCGGGCTGTAATTAACTGTGAAATTTAATTTTCTACGTTCCAGTGTTACTTTAATTAAAACATCAAAACGATTGCAATTCCGTTATTAATGTTTTATTAGGTCAAAGATGATTTATATTTGAGAATCTTTCCTGTATTTTTACTTCAGTAATCTTATAGAAGCCTATTCCTTCACACTAAGTGACAATGTGCATGTAAGTAAGGCATCGTAACTTCGTAGTAGTTATAGATACTTTACACTTGTGGCGTTATTAATAGAGGATCTTTTTGACTTATTCTGAGGTATAGTTGTCAGATTGATAGTAAATGTTTCCTGTACTTCCCTTCCCAGAAGGGAACAAACGTGCCTCTGTAACCGAGGTACGTTAAATAATTTTGGGAACGTTTCCGAAAGGGAGTTTTCCTCCTTAAAAATTAATTATAAGCTGCTGTCCATTCGTCATAAATCGTTTACGTACCAAAGACTTTATTGACAGTTAGGTCCCCAGTTTCCCCTCCCTATTTGTTAATGTGGATTTTAACTAAAATATGAAATTAGTAATGTCTCCCAGTTAGGGGATCTTGTTGGCCAGAGCTTTTGGTATTTTAGTCTCAAAACCAAGCAGCAGTTTTCTATGATTAACAAGTAATCTCACAGAAAGCTCTTTATATTTGGCTCGTATAATTAATGAATTGGTTTTTGTTTTATAGTTATTTTATGCTTACCATACTTCCTTATCCATTTCCTCTTGACAAAGTTAAGCCAAGTGGTACCTGTGTTCTAGACAACGATATTGATTGTCTTACTCAGTTAGTGTAAATTTTTAAAGAGTAAATAAAAAATTGAACGAGGCGTTTCATATAATATTTGATTAATGTCTCCTCTGCGGTCAGAATTCATCTCTCTCTCTCTCTCTCTCTCTCTCTCTCTCTCTCTCTCTCTCTCTCTCTCTCTCTGAAAAGCGACCGATTTGTTCTAAGATGCAGAAGTACTGGCAGTGTTGTTGTAACTTGTCACTACAGCACGGGGTTTATCTCGCTGCCTAAACGTACACACACCCATATATATAATATATATATATATATATAATATATATATATATATATATATATATATATATATATATATATATATATATATATATACTATGCGTGTGTTCTTGTTGTTGATTAAACCAGCAGTTTGGCCAGTACGGGCTGTTGCTCATAGGGCAGCCCCGTAAACCTGTTATCTCAGGCTTGGATTAACCACACGGGGAGCTGAATCCGTTGAAACACTTGGTTGTGATTACGTCGTGAAATTAAATCATCCGTTTAGTCTGATTTCCAGTGTTCCCCTGACACGTCCATATTCTCATTTTGACTGATGGTATCAGATTCCAGAATCTTCCCTTCGTACGGACAACTGCGCTTGAAAAATTGCTTGGCGTCACTCCAGCTAAGCTGTGACCGGTATCATTTATATGTACGAAAATCCCCGAAATCCAGGAGCCATAATATCCTTCCGATCATTTACGCTCCACTAATCATCGTGAGATGGGCCTACTAGGCTCACCGTCATATATTTCGTTGCATAGGACACTGTGGATTATGATTGTTACCAAGTTATTGATAATGGTAATGGACTTCATGCGTTAAAGACAATGTCAACAAATTTGCAGCGGCGGTATACGGTAAAATAAGTTGCCTCTTTTGTTATTCAATCATGCACTAATTGGCGAACTACCGACGGTTTTAGGATAGTGAAAAAGAATGGGACTGTCGGATATGATGTATTCAGTAATTTGCTTTTTTGTTTTTTTGAAAGTTTTATATTACTATTAAAGTAGTTATTTTTATTTGAAATATTTCAAAGAAGAATTATATATATATATATATATATATATATATATATATATATATATATATATATATATGGTTATTTTTATTTATATGCACACACTCGCGTGCGTGTGTGTATGTGAATGTGTGTATATACGACTCATGATCAAGTAGTATGAACGTCCGCCTTATCAGGAAGAGGTCCCGGGACGTTTTATGTCCATTCTGTTAAATCTCTTAGTGACTCGGTTGATCTGGACTCCGAAATTGGTGATTAAGTGCTGGTTCTTCTGAGTCAGGCGAGAAGGAGATGGGGCGAGCGACCTCATCCCAAAAGACTTGATGAAAACTTGAAGGCTAAAACTCTGTAGTGCCAATTCCCGTATGTGTGTCTGCAATAGAACATTAGCTATTTTCGCTTTTTGCAAGTGTTAATGTTCATATCAATTACATGTCAGGTTAATGCATGCAATAAAGTAGAATACGAAGGAAAACTGAACGAAAGACTTCAAAGACTATCGAAATTAGGAAGCCATGGGTTGAAAACCAGAAATGTGAGAGAAAGAAAATAGAAAAATGGCCGTGAAAGAGAAGCCAAATTGATATTGATTTTTGTTGAAAGAGTAGGAAGAATTGGTAATAGACTACAAGAAAATAGAATTTATTGTGGAAGAAAATAAATTGAAAACTGTTGTGCAACTGAAAAATGTGTTAAATTTTTCTGGGTGGA
>NC_061110.1:80916715-80964215 GCF_015104395.2 Macrobrachium nipponense | reverse complement strand
GAAGTGACATGATAAACCGTCAGGAGGACGGTCAGAAAGAGAGAAACAGGATTGGAAATCGTTTTAACGAGACAAAGTCACCTCCCGAGAGCCTTTAAAGAAAAGAGAGAAAGTAAAGAGAAAAGTCTGATTTGCTTCAGAGAGCTGAAGTAACCCAGTTTAAAATTATCGTGTGTGTCACTGGATTTGGATTTTTATTTTAATTGTGAAAAGCAAATTAAATCTCTCGTGCTTGGGGCATAAAAGATTAACATAAGGCTATCTTGAAAAAGAAACCCACACAATTACTGTGTATAACGTGTTTACACATAAATATTTACATTTTATTTTTTCTCAACACTCGAGTTCTTTCAGGCCCTATCTGTGGACCTTTTTCAAGAGATGTGTAGGTTGTCAGCCTAGGTCAAGGCCCAGCTGTCTTGACCCAGGCTGACATCCTACACATATCTTGAAAAGGGGCCACAGATAGGGTCTGAAAGTACTCGAGTGTTGAGAAAAAATTAAATGTAAATACTTATAAGTAAACACGTTATACACAGTAATTTTGTGGGTTTCTTTTTCAATTTTCAGAAGAAAACTGAAGGAAGTTTTTGTTTGGTTCATAAGGCTATCTGGCCTGAGGAACTCTCCTTATAGAATCAGGGTACTGAGGAAATGCAGGTGAATTTAGAAGACTGGGTAAGCAGCCCATGTCATTACTCGTTAGGGTCATGAGCGGAGAAGCATTGTGACCTAGTTAGTGATGAATGACCCTTTGCGATATCATTCCTATCTCTAAAGCGAATTCTGATGAAACTTGAAATTTTCCTATTATGAACTTTTAAACGTATTTTTCTGCATCCTCCATTAGTGCATACATTTGAAATCTAGAACTTGAAGCGAATGTTGATTATTTTAACAGATTTGCATATTATGTTAACGTTTTTGCCAAGCAAAAGAAATCAGATCAAGCTATGTAATGGCGATCCCAGTAATATGCTTTGCAGGAAAACGTATTTAATTATGCTGTTATAAAAACAATTACAACTACGTTTACGCAAAATATGATTGGCATCAGTACCTCGTCTATGAAAACAGTCTCTTTCAAGATAAACAGAAAAGGAAAAGACACAGCAGGGAAGGAGATATCCAGAAGTCACGGGGCATCGACGACTCTGTACAAACTTGAGACATGGCCAAACAAAAGCCTGTAATCTTCCCTGTAAAACTTGTAATCTTGTCTCTAAAACCCGAAGTGTTTTCAAATTTCTCGTGAGTTATCGGACATCACAAAAGTTTGTTTTGGTGTGGGAGAGAGGGCCACGGCTGGTAAGGGGGGAAGGGGGCGGGATGTGGAGTGTGGGGAGGGCGGGAGGGGTTAGTTTAAAAAGTTCTTCTCACTCGAAATGCCAAAGCACAACAGAGGGAGAAATCAATTGAGAAAGTTTCTACATGAAAGATTAAATTCGCTCCAAGTTCTCTCTCTCTCTCGTCTCTCTCTCTCTCTCTCTCTCTTCTCTTTCTCTCTCTCTCTCTCTCTCTCTCTCTCTCTCTCAAATTCGTCTTCGTTGGTCGATGGAGACACTAGCAGTGGTTGGAGATGAGGAAATGTTGGAAAATAACTTTATAGAGGCAAAGGAAAATTTTCCCACTTACCATGGAAATGTACCTCAGGTGAACGGGGGAATACTTCCTCAATCATTGAGTTAAACAGAATAATGTATTAATTAACATTTTTTAGTTGACAGATGTCCACCGATTTAGATGAGTGAAGTAATAAGTTTTAGACAAAATGTCAGTTTGTTTAGAAAAATCTTACATGAGTTTTCTGTGTTGATTAATATCTATATATATAAGTACATATTAATATATATATTATATATATATGTGTATATATATACATATATATATATATATATATTATATATAATAATATATATATATATTAACACAAAAAACTTATGTAAGATTTTTTAGACAAAATGACATGCACACACATACACACACACATATATATATATATATATATATATATATATATATATATATATATATATATATGTGTGTGTGTGTGTGTGTGTGTGTGTGTCTGTGTGTGTGTGTGTGCGTGTGTGTCCCTGTGTGTATGTATGTATGTAAATCCCATTCTCATTTCCTGCTATGCAACTGATAAGGCCAAAAACAGTATGAATTAACACATTCTAATTAACTTTAATTTTTTTTTTTTTGGGGGTTTTTTTTTTTGGGGGGGCCGAGCAAACTGACTGTAAATATAATATGATTCTCAGCAGATCCAGATATTTACATGATTCGCTACAGAGGCGCTGTGGATTGTTCAGGAAGCTGACCTGGGATCAAACTCTGGACTCCTTCTCGGTATGGCGAAGCTGGAAACCACTTAACACGAGGTCACCGGTGGCATGTCATGTCAAATACCCAAATGAAAGTGAAAATTCTGTCTCAGAATTAGGCCTATAGGAGCGTGAAAAATGGGTCATATATTGGATCAGAAATATACGTGTAGTTTTGATTCACATTTTTTCCATTGGTGTAATTCAGATGTTATCCTACACATAACATTTCATTGACCGCTTCCAATCCCCTCCTCCTCCTCCTCCTCCTCCTCCTCCTCCTCCTCCTCCTAAACTGTCCCGAAATCGGGGTTTTGGATTCGTTCCATTGCTCCCAAACTGAAGTGAGCTAATCATCAGAAAGGTAAAGGGATGTGAGAAGGGAAAGCTGGAATTAATCATGATTGAGATGCTCTTTTTGTCAAGGGGGAAATAATGAAGCTTAGTCTCACTCCCTCTCCCTGCTTCTGTGATGGCCATTATAACCGTTGATGATAACATGAGAGAACTCAGTCGAGTCCTTACCCCAGGAAGGCCACTCAACAAAGAATATCGTTTTGTACCTAGAATGCATGATACGGTTTATTATTATTATTATTATTATTATTATTATTATATTATTATTATTATTATTATTATTATTATTATATTATTTGGAAAAAACTTTATCGCGAGAGTATATATAATGTTCTAAAGGGTCCACAGTAATAAAAATGTTGCAAGTTCGTGTATAATTTTAAAACTCTTTACAAAAAGCTTTCGAACCCTTCCCTGGGTTCATCTTCTGAAGTTGAACCCAGGAAAGGGTTCGAAAGCTTATTGTAAAGAGTTTTAAAATTATACTGGCACTCGCAACATTTTTTATTATTGTGGAACCCTTAGAACATTATTATTATTATTATTATTATTATTATTATTATTATTATTATTATTATTATTATTATTATTATTATTATTAGATTTTGTTACAAGCCCACACTTCTGGATCTCCATGTTTCGCTTGTAAAGGCAAAATATAACTTGCGACCAATCTTAAAATCATCTCGACGTATAAGAGAATAGACATTTTTAAGGAGTCCCCTGTGAATGTATTCGCCCGAATATCATTCAAATCCTTTATTCCATTCTCGATATATATTGTTATTCACACTCACACATACCTGGAAGGACTATGCCTGAAAACAATGGTCTCAATTTCCATAGCGGAGGTGAAATTACCGGAGTAACACTCTCTCTCTCTCTCTCTCTCTCTCTCTCTCTCTCTCTCTCTCTCTCTCTCTCGTCTGTGTGATAGTCATTAAAACCTTTGGTAAAAACAGATGAATATAATATATCTCTCTCTATAACCATTAAAACCTTTAGTAAAAACAGATAAATATAAAAAAAAAAACTTTTCTCTCTCTCTCTCTCTCTCTCTCTCTCTCTCTATCGTGTCTGTGCAATAACCATCAAAACCCTAGTAAAAACAGATAAATATATTTTTTTCTCTTTCTCTATCGTGTCTGTGTAATAACCATTAAAACCTTTAGTAAAATCAAATAAATATAAAATTTCTCTCTCTCTCTCTCTCTCTCTCTCTCTCTCTCTCTCTCTCTCTCTCTCTCTCTCTCTCGTTTATGTAATAACCATTAAAACCTTATGGTGAAAACAGATGAATATAATCTCTCTCTCTCTCTCTCTCTCTCTCTCTCTCTCTCTCGTGTCTGTGTAATAACCATTAAAACCTTAGTAAAAACAGATAAATATAAAATCAAAATCTCTCTCTCTCTCTCTCTCTCGTCTCTCTCTCTCATCTCTCATCTCTCTCACACACACACACACACACACACACACACACACACACACACACACACAAGTTATAAAACAACCCCCTTGGAAGACTTGGCGCCATCTCCTTTGCCTCAGTTTTATCATCAATGGAATTCACAAATGGAACTTTGGATTTTGGGAAGGCGATCTGCGATTCCTTTTTCCAGCGTTATTCAAGAAGTCTTTGCTGTGTCAGCACTTTTCTGAGGCGGGCTGGGTGGGGGCTCTCCCGAGCGCCCTGCATGCACGATTCCTTCCAGGAATGGGAATTTGCGTCTGCTGTTTTTCTCTATTTTTATTCCAATGAAGTGAGCATTTATGGGATTGTTATAGGAATGTATTTATTCGTGGCATCACGATCTGTCGTTGATTTAAATGAGATGAAATTGTTGTTATTGGGATAGTGTTTTTAGTTATGGTGTCATTTTGACATTAGGATTCATAGTTCATTTCATGTTAAATGCAATTAGCATTGGAGTGCGCAGCATATTCTAACTTGACACTTTTTTTTTATCTTGTTACCGTGCGAATATTACTATGCAAATATTCCAGTAAAATTTATCAATCTTGACAATATTGGCGACCACCATTTGCTGTGCACTTTCTTCTTCTTGTTTTGATAAACACAAAGGCACTTCTACACACACACACACACACACACACACACACACACACACACACACACACGAGAATGTGCCGTGCGCTTTCCTGCCGTTACTTAAGTGGATAGACGGAAGCGCTCTCTCTCTCTCTCTCTCTCTCTCTCTCTCTCTCTCTCTCTCTCTCTCTCACACAAACACACACACACCACAAAGTGATCAGAATATACTGTGCGCTTTCCTGCCGTTACTTAAGTACAGACGGAAGCGCGCTCTCTCTCTCTCTCTCTCTCTCTCACACACACACACACACACACACACACACACAAAGCAATTAAATCCACCCCTTTCGAAAAGTCCATCACCCCTACACCCGAAACGGCAGCTTGCCGTAGTCATCCCCATATCCAACCTAATATGGACCTTGATGTCATCTGGGCTTTATTTGCTTTCATTCTCCTCTTGTTTACCTGGCGGATCTATAGAGCCGTTATCGGTTCTTCCATATACCGGCATCCTCCATTTCCCCCCATCTATATTGTCTCGCTATTAACCTTTAGTTTTATCGAATTTTCTGTTTCTCGGACGGTCGGACCTGCATCTCTTGTTGTCGTTCCATTTCACGTCCGTATCATGTTTTATTCTCATTTTGTCATTTTGTTCTATTTGATTTCCACTCACATTTTCTCTTTTTTTCATATCGTTTCCTCCTCATTCCCGCCCCGTTCTTAATCCTGTTGCTTTACATCCCTTCCAATTCCACTCCATTTCTTTTCTATTTATTTATTTTTTTCTTTTACTTTGATGGCCTCCCTTCATATATTATGTTACTCATTCTTCCTCCCCTGTAATTATTAATTATTTAGGTATATTTGATTCATCTCTTTTACTTATTCGTTTTCTATTTTACGTTCGTCTTATCCAATTTACCTCCAGCTATTCCATAGTTTTGCCTTTTTTAATCACTTACTCGCTTTCCTTCATCAGAGCTCTATTTTCATATCCAATTTTCCCTTCATCACCTTCAGATGAACTTGTATTTCCTTTCGTTCCTTGGTCATTTTCGTTCGACATTTGCCTTTTCCCTTTCCAAGTTTATTGCCTTTCCCCCCTTCCATATCATTTTCTTTTGTCCTCTTTTTTTTCTTCCTTCTAACCCTTTACCTTTGTTTCTTCTGTTTTCCCTTAGCTTCTATGCATGTCTCTCCGCTCATGCCCGCCCCCCCCCCCCCATGTTTTCTATTCCTGTTTACCCCCTCATCACTTTTATCCTAATTCCAGCCTTCGCTTCCCCATTCATCTCCCATCTATGGTTTTACTCTCATACCTTCCCCATTTCGCTGTCAATAGTTGTGTGCCTCCCAGTGCTTGGCTTTATGCCAAAATCACATATTCCATTCCATTCTATACCCTCCCTTTCCATATTTGTATCCTTACGGCCCCTTCACCTTTCCTGTCTTATTAGTTTCCTTTCCTCCATTTCTCATTTCTGTCTCCATTTTTCCCCTTCCTCTGCCCACCGTTCTAATCACTCAGTCCATCTCGCATCTCTCTTTCCCATGCAGTACTGTTCCGTCGTTATTGTTCCCTCATTACTGTTCCGTCGTTCCCTTCCAAGCTTCCAAGTTCTTCCACTTCTTCAGAACACACTTGTCGAAGGCCACGCCGAAAACGAGAGTAGGATGTCTTTGTCATTCAGCCTTGATACTTATTTCTTTATTTCCCTTATTTCTTTATGTATTTCTTTATCTATTTGTTTAATTGTATACTTATCCCTCTTTTTATTTATGTATTAGTTTATTTTTATGTGTTCATTTATATATTTCTCTATTTATTTGTTATTTTTCATGTATTTATTTATTTATTTATTTATTTATTTATTTATTTATTTATTTTGATATCTATTTATTTATGTATTTATTTATTTATGTATTTATTTATTTATATATTTATCTTTAACATAGAAAAAGTAACTCGACGTTTAATTACGTTTAATTATATACAAAATTAATCAACAAATACACCTTATGTTTAATTATACATAGATGACTAAACATGGACTCGAATTTAAAATCCTATTTATATATATATTTTTTTTTTTGTGGAATCATTGCTGATGCCTTGATAGTTTATGGCTATTTATTATGTGTGCTAATCTATTTTTCATAAAGTGACTGTTCTAGGGGTTGTGAAATGTCACTTCTGATGCTTTCATAAGGTTCATTAGAATTGTTGAATATAAAGTAGTTATATCGGTAAGATTAAAGACCATTCCAGTGATTCTTGCAATTATTGCGGATATATTATTTGCTTTCTTATAGACTCATTATTCGAAATTTCAGCACCAAGTTAAAAGTTACTTTAAAAGAAAATAGTCTAGGATGTTAGAACCATAATATTTCTCTGATCTCATAATGAGAGAGAGAGAGAGAGAGAGAGAGAGAGAGAGAGAGAGAGAGAGAGAGAGAGAGAGTGCCAAAACCACCTGAAATGAAGACAAAAAGAGAGACGTCGAGATTTTGAGATTGGACAGCTGGTAAGAATACGTAAACTGACATTAATTTGATGGAAACGACAGACAGTTACACTGAGTAGATGTGTTAGATGTATCTTCACAGAGAGAGAGAGAGAGAGAGAGAGAGAGAGAGAGAGAGAGAGAGAGAGATTCTGAAGTTCGGAATAGACCAAATAGCAATATTTCATCAAGAGATTGATGAGGGAGTAGGACCTCCAGGACAGCATAAAAAACTTTGATATATTGAAATCAAAGGAGACACGAAGTTTTCTCCGCTTTGATGGCTCCTTCCTATTGGCTTCGTAAAGTGTTCATAGGGAGATGTGGTTACAAAAGAATATTAGTCTTACAAGATTATTTATTTCTATATATATTTATATCTATATATTTGTTTGTCTAAATAATATATATATATATATATATATTATATATATATATATATATATATTTGTGTGTGTGTGTGTGTGTGTGTTGTGTTTTACATGTATATTAGCAATAAAATTATTCGGTTATTCTCTACTTCCATCAAAGGTAAAAAGGCAGTTTTATATATGAGTATATGCTTATATATATATATATATATATATATATATATATATATATATATATATATATATATATTTATATATATACACACATATATATATATATATATATAATATATATATATATATAATATATATATATGTGTGTGTGTGTTTGTGTGTGCGTGTGAGTGTGTATGCAATGTGTGGGTGTGTATATATATATATATATATATATATATATATATATTATATATGTATACTGTATAAAAATGTATATAAATACGTCCCTACTGATACTTGATCAAATGCTTGAAAGTGTATAAACTATATGTAATTTGCATGCATGCAGTTCATGTACAAATAAACTTATGTATGCATGTCAGCCCTTCATTAAATTCTCTTCATGCTTATCGGCGTTTACTATTTAACTGTCTTTTTGCCTTTGATTGATTAATAGAACAAATTCAAGTTTTGGTTAGTCATTATTATGTCACAAGAAAAAGTATATGATATGTAATTGACATGGAGTATTCTGTGGCCGACCTACGTCCAAAGTTTAGATTTCTTTGAGCAAATTTATAGCCAAGATATATTTGCTTTGGCTGCAGGTGTAATTGAGAGGATTTATTCGTCTGGTTTTGAAAAGATGCAGTTTTTCTTGTTTGCTTTTTAAATAATTCCTTCAAAGCAATTGCAAAGTACAAACAAAATAGTTAGCGATCAGGTTTTGCAGTTATTCTTTTTTAATTGCTAATTGCGTCATAGTTCGATAATGAGTAGTTCTTCCCTTTGAGTGTAAATTCAGCAGCTGTTATCACATGAACTCTTACTTTTTAACGATATTAATACTCTTAACTTTTTTACGTGACAAGAAATTCATCGGCTCATGGTACCCTTGTGTGTAAAAGAGCTTCACTGCACTTCCGGATCTTGGTTCGTGGTTGCGCCCACGAGCCGACGAATTTCTTGTTACAACTAAAAATTCCAGTATTGAAGGAGTTTTTGGAGCCTAATGCGTATAAATGAATCACGGTGATGTGACAATACATTAATATATATATATATATATATATATATATATAATATGATATATATATATATATATGTATATATATATATATATCTATATATATATATATATTTAATGTATTATCACATCACCGTGATTCATTTATAGTTCCTATGGACTAAACTCGGCATTCCCTTGTTGTTCTTTACTGTGCTTGGACTTACCTTGCTAGTATGAGCTATGTAATTCCATTCTTTTGTAAACAAAGGCTCACTGGAGATTTACCAGAACCTGAGTGTGAGAGTCTGTGTGTGCGTGTGTTGCGAATGTTTTTGTTCGTGGGATTATGAACACCCGTCATTTCAGTCGTGATTGCTGGCAGAACTGAAAGTGTTACCTCAAACGCTCTTAAACATGGAGCCTTCGGTGCCTGTGCGCTTCCATGAAACGGGCGCGATTATTTATAGTCGGTCCCGTCCGTGCAGATTGGCCCCGTTGTGTGGCACAATGCTCGGCTTCACACCTGCATTGAAGTGCATACCTGCAAATGGAAGTAAATCCCTGTTATTAACGCGGCAAGTGAAATGGGTAAGCCCCCGTGTAACGCCATTCAAGAGCCTGGAAATGTAAATGATAGAGAATCGGACCCGAGTCTGAGTGGTGTGTTCCGTGGATTACGGATCACAAAGGACAGCAGGCATCATTGGTCGGCAAAGCTAAAACGGCAATTCGGATGGGCTGTCACACTTTTGCCAAATGGGTTCGAGGTCGGAGTATCTGCTCGTGAAAAATATTTGATTCTCATTATCGAAGGCATCTTGAAAAATAGGAAATTAATTTGTAGGGGTTAGAAATTATAGTATTGCCAGATTAAAAGAATATGAAGTTGCACTGATATGTAGAAGGAAAAGCTTGGAAACATTGAAGTTGCTCACAAAGAAAATTTCTCTTCACATTATAACTTAGTCATTTTATATATCAATTAGATTTTGATTTTAAATGTGAAATTCCATATCTTACGTTACAAAGTTATTCCCAATAATACTTAGATAGAAAGAATTAATTTTTAAGAATGCGTGTACACACACACACACACACACACACACACACACACACACACACATATATATATATATATATATCTATATATATAATACTATAAAGATATATATATATATATAATAGGACCATACATAAATAGATATATACATCCATACATGCACATATACATACTTTATGCCGGTATAGATACTCATTTAGCCTTCTTATTAGAGGAGTCAATTTTTCCGAATTTAGAAATGAAGTACCATTTTCAAACAGACGTTTTGAAATTGAATATCTCTAGATGAAATTAAAATCTCTAGCTCTCTCACTCTCTCTAAGAGATTAATGAGACGGTCGATCTCCAAGAATTCTCTTTTCCTTAGTCCTTGTTCTCTAAGCGAAATTCTAAAGAAACTTTGTTGTTTTTGAAAAACTATTATCAGAAATACTAGCTACCCTTTATTTTAAGAAGTACCATCACAGGCGTCAGTGGTATTACCCTTAGATGGTCATGTCAGTTTCTTGTCTTCAGTTTTGGATTCCAAAGTATGATTAACGTGTTTCATTTGAATTTCTATAGCTTTATACGTACACATTTAATATCTTCGACAGTATCTCCGTTAAAAAATCCGTATAGTAATACGTTTTGTAAAAATATTTCCCCGAATCATTATCACTTTTGCAATTATACAGACATCAGTGTAACCTTATAATCTCAAAGGTGAATTCGTTTACATATTTGACCAAAATGGATAAAATTGCAGTTATACGAATGTAGTAAAGAAAAAGTTTATATAGCTCACACGGTGTCACAAAGTATCCTCGATAAATTTTATTGGACACATAAGTACATTTTCTTTGTTCTTACTTTTCCCTGAAACTTTGTTTCTGGTTTTATTACAGAAAAAAATTAACTTGGGGGTTCTTTTCCCAAGAAGTATAAGAAAACTTATCAGATTTCTCTCGATTTACTATAGTTTTTCACACACACACACACACACACACACACACACACACACACATATATATATATATATATATATATATATATATATATATATATATATATATATATATATATATATATATATATATATATAATATATATATATATATATATATATATATATATATAATTCCACTTAAAAAAATCACAGTAGATGCACGTGACTTCATAAATAAGCGAATTCCACAGGAAAATGATAGTCAGAAATCCAAGCGCTTTAGTCTTTACTCAGACATTGTCAAGGAGTTAATGAGGTACAATTGGAGAGAAAGGTCTCAGGTACAACACAAGATCAAGAATACCAAATGGTTAATTGTCAAAAGGGTAAAAATTAAAAGAGATTATCCAGGATTATCGGATATCACACGGTCACAAACCTAAACAGATTGACCCTAACCGAAATTACAAAGTTTTTTACAGTCCAAAACATGTAAAAACTGAATATATTAATTTTGTTGCTTATATTTATCTACAACTTTTTTCATTATGAAAGCATCAAGTTTAAATAAACCAAGACTTAAATTGGAAGAATTGGATGCTGGATTATTGCTACGGAAAATTGAGAAAGTGCTGCAACCGTCTTGAAAGGAAGCTTCAAGTCAAGCTGAAGAATCTTATTGCTGAAAGCGACTGGACTAAGCATGATATCGTGGACTTCATGATTAATTTATCAGACAAACCAGTGGATAGTGCTATGACAGCAGCTTTGGGATATGGGTTAAGCTTTTGTGTATTTAATGGTAACCTGGACTGTGTCGACATCTCAAAATACCTTTTGTTATTTAGAAAAATTTAATCAAAACCTATGCCCTGATGATATCAATATTTGTAAAGGTATTGTGTATGGTGCTATGTGTAAGCCTTCTCCCCCTAATGTACCCGTGAGATTTCTCCAGGTTTTTAAGAAAATTAAAGAAGACGATACAGTGAAAGTGACTAAAGCAGATAAGTCTAATGCAGTGGTAATAATGAATAAAAGTGACTATATAAGTAAAATAATGACATTGCTAAATGATATTGATACTTATACGAAACTGAGGTCTGACCCTACACAGACAGTGAACTCCCATTTTAATAAACAAATTAAATCCATTTTGAAGGGCTTGGACCATTTAATTAAACAGTTTACACCGCAATGCGCCTCCCTACCTTATATGTATGGTTTAGTCAAGACACATAAAATCAATAACCCTATCAGACCAATCATTAGTTCAGTGGGCTCAGTTACGTATAATTTATCTAAATGGCTTGTAAAAATTCTTACTCCTTTGGTAGGCAACATTTCTAACACGAATGTTAAAAACAATGTTGATTTTATAAACAAATTGAATAGTTTAAATTTGAATTTTGATTTTATTATGGTTAGTTTTGATGTTGTCTCTTTATTTACAAAAATGCCTGTAGATGACTTACTTGAATATTTGGAGGAGGAATTAGAACGTCATGACATTCCCTTAAGTGTGGCAAACCTCATTAGTCTCATAAGGTTATGTATCAAAGATAGTAAATTTTGTTTTAATGGGGAATTTTTTGTACAAAAGTTTGGCATGGCTATGGGTAATCCCTTATCTCCTGTCCTTAGCAATATTTACATGGAATTTTTTTAGACAAAACTCTTACCAAGAATGTTGCCCCAAAAAGTTATTTGGTTTAGCAATGTGGATGATATTGTCTGTATTTGGCTAGTTCACGAAAATCTACAGGAATTCCTTAATAATCTCAATAATTTAGTCCCTTCTATAAAATTTACCGTAGAGGAAGAAAGAAATTGTAATTTGAATTTTCTTGATGTAACTGTCCATAGAAATGATAGAAATTTCACCTTTTCAGTCTTTCGAAAATCAACTAACATTGCCTCTTTTGTTCATTACTACTCCAATCACCACCAAAATGTTAAATTCTCTGTTTTTTCTGGGATGTTTCTAAGGGCTTTACTTGTCTGTAGCCCGCAGTTTATTTACGCTGAAATTAAAACTATTTATGATATTGCAATGAAATTTAAATACCTAAGGACTTTTGTAGATGTGGTATGGAAAAGAGCTAGAAAAACATTTTATTCAACTAATGACAACCTTGAATTTAGTAAGAATAACATTCTAAAATTACCCTATGATGAAAGGTTTTTAGATATTGCCTAGAATTTTAAAGCTTTTTAACATAAATGTTGTTTTCAGTAATATTAATGTCAAGAGTTTAATAATCAAAAATTCTCCTAAATATCTTCCAGGCTGCATATATGAAATTCCTTGCAAAAAGTGTGATAAAGTCTATTACGGACAAACCGGTAAATCTCTTTCACAACGTCTCAAACAGCATCAGTATTCTGTGAGAACTGGGCAAATATCGAATGCATTATTCGTACATATGAGAGATTTAGACCATCCTATTAACTGGAGTCAAGCAAGAGCCTTAATCCCATGTAATGACACAGTTAAAAGGAATATCATTGAATCTTGTTTCATCAAGTCAAATAATAGAAATGTTCTAAATTTAAGTCTTGGTTTATTTAAACTTGATGCTTTCATAATGAAAAAAGTTGTAGATAAATATAAGCAACAAAATTAATATATTCACTTTTTACATGTTTTGGACTGTAAAGAAACTTTGTAATTTCGGTTAGGGTCAATCTGTTTAGGTTTGTGACCGTGTGATATCTGATAATCCTGGATTATCTCTTTTAATTTTTACCCTTTTGACAATTAACCATCTGGTATTCTTGATCTGTGTTGTACCTGAGACCTTTCTCTCCAATTGTACCTCATTAACTCCTTGACAATGTCTGAGTAAAGACGAAAGCGCTTGGATTTCTGACTATCATTTTCCTGTGGAATTCGCTTATATATATATACATACATATATATATATATATATTTATATATATATATATATATATATATATATATTATATATATATATAATATATATATATATAGATATATATATATATATAGATATATATATATATATATATTTCTTTCTTAGAACGGGAAAAAGGCGTTCCTTATTTTCCCCTTCTTTCTGTTAATGTATTTGGTTACATTTCGTTCATTTATTGTCCACTGCTGGGAATACAGATATTGCTTTAATTTAGACCCTGGATTTCCCTTTCCCTCAGTGCAACTCTTGGCGATAATAGTTCATTCAAGTATTTTCTGTCTCTCCTTGCTTGTGTCAACAAGGATACCGTTCAGTATAGAATTGGCAATATTAATTGTCTAGCCAGAGCATCTCTATTCTTTTGATAAGAAAAGAATTAATTCTTTGCTTTCTTTATTTCGTGCCATTATTTTTTCCCACTTTTTAGCTTAATATTTTTTTCTTGTTGTCGTCAGGGCGATATTTATTTTTCATGTTGTTTAGCAGTCATAAAATTTCCTTGTGAACTTTGATTCATGATTTCATTGATAATTTCTGGTGTAAGTGGGTGGAGTGGGGGAGCTTTCCCCGAGATTTCATTTTTGCCAGTCTTTTCGTTTGTTTGTTTGGTTGTTTTATTCCTCTTTGTGTTCCAAGCAATTTGTAAATTAATTAGTTTTAATTTCATCTCACCTCAACATAATTTGTCAGACGTCATTTTATTTTTGTCGCTCCAAGTCTTTTATTACCTTTGTTATTATTATTATTATTATTATTATTATTATTATTATTATTATTATTATTATTATTATTATTATTATTATTATTAGAGGCGGTGTACAATTTTATTGCTCTTTATATGAATAATTCTCCACTCAGATGTCTCTGATAAGCTTTCAAGTTTGAGATAATCAGTTCAGTATATCAGTTAATTTTCATGTGAAATTCTTAGACGTTTGCTTGATTAAAACTTTTTACTCTACTCATACATAATCGTCAGGAAAAACTAACATATCAAACCAACTTTATTTACCTTTAAAAGAATATATACTGAGAAATATGCATCAAACATCATCTTATACTCCAGTGCAAATAAGCAAAAATAAAGGCCCATTTGCCTCACCTGAGCTACTTTGCTGCACTTGGAAATATACGATTATGATTTGTCTTATTTAATCCTATATATATATATATATATATATATATATATATATATATATATTATATCCTATATATATATATATCTTTGGACCCTATTGCGACTTTACCCTGGCCCGCGGAAGTATGGCTTGAGCAAATCTGAATCCACACACCATGAAAGTGCCTGCAGATGCAGTATAATAAACTTTAGTCCTCTTCTTCTTGTAGGAAGTATTTTGGTATTAAAATGTTATTTGGATCCAATCGTGGCCACATACGAGTTCTGCACAAATCTGAATATTTGGTACAAAAGTATGCCCCCGTGTTTGTTAGACGTTTCCGATTCATTAATTCTAGAGATTTTAAAATGACTCACCTGTTTCTTTTAATTTTTTTTATTATCAAATCCTCTTCGGCACAAAGTGCTTTTTTTTTCTTCTGCAGTTTGATTAAAGTTGTCGAAAATGGGAAAGGTATACGACTGACTAACATGCATACATTTGTATTTACATTTTCGGCGGGAAAACTTCGATCAGAAAAGCTCACCAGGTACCAGTTCAGATGAATTAAAAACAGCCTTAAATAATGTAGTACCTCCGATGAATTTTTCATGGTACACGCGAGAGCACTTTTTCCTTAACACATTTTCCCCAGCAGTTTAATTTTTCCTTGTTTTATTTTATTAAAGAGAGTAATCAAAGCTTGATTGCGTCTTTTCTTCAGGCACAGGAAAACCTATCCTTAGTTTAATGTCGAGTTCATTTTCCCTTTTTTTTCTGTTTCCTAAGAGGCAAAAGAAGGCCGCCACTTATTTTCAGTTTTCAGTTCTGTTGTTTAATGTATTTGATCTCATTTTGAATTTATTTTTTATTGTTTTAGTTCAGCGTTTTGAACTGTCTGGCCTGTAAAGAAATTCAAGTATTTTACTTCCCAGTCTCTCCTTCCTTGCTTGTTGCCAGGGATCCCACCTGAATTTAAAACTTGACAATATTTATTGGCCGGTCGAGGGAATTCCGATCTTCTGCTAAAAGCGGTTTTTGAACGCGTTTCCCCTCTCGGTATTTTGTTGTCGCTCGTTTTTCTTATGTATTTGTGTCCTTCTCGTTATTCTTGCTTGGTATCCTTTACTTCTCCTTTATCGATATTGTATCAAAAAAGATTTCCTCTTTTTTTTCTTTTTCAATGCTGTTATGCTTTTTTTAAAAATTTATTTATTGCTTCACTATTCTTATTCAGCTTTCATTGAATTTTTGTTTCATACGGTTTTCTTCACCTAAAATGTATTTTTCCTAAAATTTGTATTCGACCTTTCTGTTCAAGTGAATTAGTTTGACATATTTTTAGGTCACTCCTTTTACCTCGATGTCTATTCATTGAATTCTCCCGATTTTATGCCATAATGTTTTATTATGCTTTATTAAAGTTGACTTTTTGCTTTTTTACCTTATTTCCTTTTCTTTTAAATAATTTTCTATATTTAGTTATTTGTGTATGTATTTGCTAATTTATTTCCTTTTACTCTTATTATATTATATTATTAGATTATTATTATTATTATTATGATTATTATTATTAATATTATTATTATTATTATATATTTATTATTATATATTATTATTTATTATTATATTATTATTATCAAAATCAGGAATCCCAATTTTAATTATTCCAACGTTGTTCTATTGTTCTCGCTCCATTTTCTATACCTGGAATTGCATCTTATTTACAATATTTTAAATGTTACATCTTTATTATCCAAGGGCATCTACGAAGCATTTTCCTTGCAATGTATACAGCTTTAGCTCTTATCTTTTAAAATAGTATTCGAACCTCGACCAAACAAATTTCTCGTTGAGTACATCCAAGAGATTTATATTTGTTGCCTTTTAATGTTTTACATATAATTTATTTCGTATTATGAATTTATGAATATGTTACTTTTACTGAAAATGTTTTTATGATAAATTTTATTTTTGTATGTTGTAATAATTTGTTTTACTAATTTGCTTATTGTTATTTTGGTGTTATTTCATTCACTTACCTGTTTGCAAAGGATTTTTCGTATTGTGTATCGTACTTAATTTCAGCTATTACTGATATCTTTCCCACGTCCCCCAGTTAATATACCAATCAGTTTTCTCCAGTTAAGGCTGTCAGATCTGCGGCTGATCTGTGTTGCGCAATTGCCACTAAAATAATGTATAGAATGATGATCTGTTTATCATAAGTGATTCTTGAGGCCAACGAGAGATTAAGGGTTTATGATCCAATTACCATATATTGATGTTTTCCCTAATGGTGTATATTAATTCTTTATATAATTCCTCGTTGGAGGAGTTCCTCGTTGGACGAGTGGTTTTCGCGCTCGACTACCAATTCGATGGTCCGAAGTTCGATTCCCCCTCTACCAACGTGGAATCAGAGGAATTTGTTTCTGGTGATTAGAAATTAAATTTCAATATAATGTGGTTCGGAACCCACATTAAGTTGTAGGTCCTGTTGCTAGGTAACCAGTTGGGTCCTAGCCGCGTAAAAATATGTAATCATTCGGGCCAGCCCTGTGAGAGCTGTTAATTAGCTCAGTGGTCTGGTTAAACTAAGATATACTTCACTTTTTTTGCTAAATGCTATAAAAAAAGAAGTCAAGCATGTCCGTTTAGACCAGTGGTTCTTAACCTTTTTCAGTTTATGCACCCCTTTCAAATCAGCAGTCAGTTATCGCATCCCCCCGATTGCTGAAATACAAAAAAAAAAAAATGCAAAAAATACAAAGTTGATGTGATGTGTATTGTATTAATAACAAAACCACGTTTTTTTATCTTCATTCATATAGCTTACATTTTTTTTTTTTTTCATAACAAAAATCCAGTGTACGTATTAATGAAAATTAAATTACATGATCTCAGAACACTTCTGAATAAAAAAATTTTTTTTTTAGGGAAATATAACGCGTATATAAAAATATATTTTGCTTGAATTATTCATAGGCATCTTCGCACCCCTTAGGAACTGGCCTCGCACCCCTGGCTAAGAACCACTGGTTTAGACGATATTACACGAATAATATAACGCTTCGCGGCTTCAGTTTTGCTGCCAGTATCGTCTTCTTGTTACAGAGTTGGTGACGAAGCACTACTGGACAATAAATAATTAACGCTTTTAACACTGTTTCTTTAAAGTAACGCCTGCTTCTATTTTCAAGTTAAGAGCAAAAGGAACATTAGCTAAATCCTTATAATTCCAGAAAAATGCTTTTATTCCTCAAGTAACCCATCATTTTCAGGCTCTATTAAAAATCTCAGTACTTACAACCTTTATCATTATTATTAAAGTCCTTAATACTAATTTTAATTATTCATGCGTATTTCTATTATTCTCAAGCCATTTTCTATACCTGGTTGTAAGTATTACATTTTTATTTTCCTTTTGTTAATAGCTCATATTTATAGCGATTGAATTTCAGGCTTCCTTTTTTGCGTAAATGGGTTGAAATCGCATTTTCGTTGCATTTTCCTTTTAATGTATTACAGTTTTACCTCTTACTTTTTAACAGTATTCGAACATCGACCAAACAAATTGCTCGTTGAGTACAAATTTGACTGGAAATATTTTTATGATAAAGGAGATTTATACTATCATTACGTTATGACAGTTTGCTGTAATGTTATTCCTTTCAGTTATATTCGTGGTATTTATTTCGTGAAAGCCATTTACGTTAGTATAGGATTGCGTATTTAATTTATCATATATCATTTCAGTGGCCATTGATATTTACCATTGATATTTTGCCCACATTTCCTAACCGGTACATATACCATTCGTTTTACCCAATTTCAAGATAGTTATGTTTGCGGCTGATCTTAATTGTTCATTGTTTAATTAAGTCAGGTTTGTCTCTGATCTTAGTTGTTCACTTCATTTTATTTCATTTTATAGAATGGCATTTTAATCATAAGCGATTCTTGAAGACATTTACGTTAGCATCGACGTCTGGTTCTAGCCGCCGGAACTTTGTACCAGTTATATTTGGTTAATTTTTTCAACCACTGGTATATCAAATAAAAGTCGAAAATGTTCTCCTAGAGGATATTACACAAATATCATGGGTCTCGGCAGTAGTTTTACCACCAGAATTGTCTTATTGGTGCAAAGGTTGGTGGCGAAGCATTATTATCACCGCTTAAAGTAACACCTGCTTATTATAGTAAAGATAAGCACCAAAGAAATGTTACCCAAATCCTGATAAGTTCAGAAAAACATTTTATCCATAATGTGACACATCAGTAAACCCAATGCACCAGTCATGTCGTTTAGGCTCTCTTATAAATTGCTGTATTTATAAGCTTTAACTCCTTAACGGTAAGAGCAGGACGAAAAACAAGCATAATCTTTCGACATATACTTCTGCAGACGGATAAACAGCTCATTATATTTATGCAAACACACTTGCAGTTTAGTATTAACCGCCACTGATCACGAAATGTAATCAGTGGCGAGATACAATAATGCCTTCTTCATGGAAGTTTCAAGCATGATTGCACCATTGCTTTACTTCAAGTAGTATAAATTAATAAAATTTACATAATAAATTAAGATGATTTACAACTCTTCACATGTTAACAATTGAGTCTGTTGAAGTCATTTGTTATTTGCACTGTAGTTTTGATAAAAGCAGTGTATAACTAAATGGAATTACTAGACGTATTTGAAAAGCTCTGGGTACTTTTGTAAGTGGTTAGTGTACAGGTGAGTACACACATATATATATATATATATATATATATATATATATATATATATATATATGTGTGTGTGTGTGTGTGTGTGTAAGTGTGTGTGTGTGTGTGTGTGTGTGTATGTGTGGTGTGTTTATGTATGTGTATTATATATTTAATATATTAGCTATTTTAGCAGTTAGTGCTGATAGAGTGAGAGAAATAACTGATTTTCTTTTTTTTATCATTTTAACTGTTCTGGAAATTTTTTTTATATAGTCGATCGTCATCGACCTCAGTCATTAATTACTGTCTTTTTTTATTTAACTAAATGTTGTAATAACTTGTTTCCTGCTATGCTGTGGAATTTTCTTCTTACCACCTTCCTCCAAGACCCATTTGTGAGGCAGATCTAACTTTTCATTCGGAGTTGAGCCTTATTCCTTTCTCCTGCTGTCTTTGTTTTTCTTTCTGAATTAAGATTTACCACTCAACGCTTTCGTGTTATTGTATTTAACAATAAAAGCCAGCGTTGCATCTTGCCGCCTGATTGACGCAACTTCATCTAGTTATGTTAATTAAACATTCGGTTATTATCTTAAGTTACCTTCTAATCATATTTGAATAAGTTGGGCAAGCAACAACTAGTGTATTTTTTATCATACTGATAATTTCAACACTTATTCGTGTTACCATCTGTCGGCCATTTACATTTGCATTTAATATCTGGAATAAGCTTTTGTGTGCGTGTGTGTGTGTGTGTGTGTGTGTGTGTTTAACATTAAAAAAAACTTTTTAGCACAATTTGGCTGAGCTTTCGCCCTTGTTATGTATAGAACCCAAACCAACATCTGTAGCAGGTTATCATATCCACCGAAGTTCCTCGTTGGTCGAGTGGTTTTCGTGTTCGGCTACCAATCCGGTGGTCCGATGTTCGATTCTCTGCCCGGCCAATGCGGAATCAGAGGAATTTATTTCGGGTGATAGAAATTAATTTCTTGATATAATGTGGTTCGGATCCCACAATAAGCTGTAGGTCCCGTTGCTAGGTGACCAATTGGTTCCTAGCCAGGTAAAAATATCTAATCCTTCGAGCCAGCCCTAGGAGAGCTGTTAATCAGCTGAGTGGTCTGATTAAACTAAGATATACTTAACTTTATCGTATCCACCGTTTTGTTAATAGCGTAAATAAATTCATTTTAACTGAGACGGTAATTGTTACTCTTCCCTTGTTAAATTCATCATAGTTGAATTTCGGTTCTGGACGACACGCATCCGGTGTTTTGTGTTTGTTTCCTCCAATTTTTTTTAACCCCCCTGCCCCCCCTTCAAAGGTCAGTAGCCTCACTTTCTTCCAGAAAGTCGAATACTTTTTCCCCTCTTTACCTTTTCCTTATCTTCTGTAGGCTAAGGCCAGTTGAGAGCAGTTGACTACCCGTCCCTCTTTGGCCTATTCCTTATAAAAAAAGGAAGTTTTTTTATTTATTTTTTTATATAGTAGAGGTGGGCTATTGTATCCTGCGAGGCTGGACTTTTTTTCCATATTAAATTATTTGAGGCCCGGCTGGACAAGGCCTTTGTGTTGTCCATCCGTCTCCTTTCATATAGTAAAAGATTTGTTTGTTAGAGTTCTTTTGTCATTCTTTGGGTCCGAAAAGTATATTGATTGAAATCCTACTTCCGAACCTGCCATTATGTGAGTCCTTCGTATACTTACGTACACTATACACAGTACATGACCCCTTTGCCCTTCTTTTGAACCCTTAAAGGGAATAGCGCTGCCTGTGCCCCCTCACGTGGTGCACTGTAGGCATCACTGAAGAGCGTTTGTGACATCCCCGGGGCCGTTAGTTACACCTACGTTTTGGGCTTTTTACTTTGCCTCCATGCCCTCTACCTTCAACTTTTCTGTCTAACCTCTTTATTTATTACCTCTACGCCTTATTGCAACTGCGGGGTTTTCTCTCAGTTCCCCCTTGAGATCCTAGCTCAGTGTTCCCCAAACTTTTCCAGTAGGTGACCCCTTTCAGTAGTACCGAACCTACCATGACCCCCACCTTTATAAGCCTTCTGAAAATATACTAATTTCCAATGGCCCAGATACATTTTAAACATTAAATTTAAAAATTAATCACAGCAGAGAGAGCAATACCAACAAACTAAAATGCTTATTAATGTTTATTAACAAGGACCAATTTAATCATGTATTTTAATGAGAAGGATGTCGTTATTTTTTCTAAACAAACTAACAAAAATCGTTAAATATCATAAAAAATGTCTTTAAAATCTTGGATCCTCCATGACCCCCAGAAAAAGGCTCATGACCCCTTTGGAGGTCATGACCCGCAGTTTGGGAACCCCTCTCTTAGCACTTCGTCTCAGTAATTTTCTGGGTCTCTTTATCTTGTTGTCCAACCACTCCAACTTACTGTGTTCACTTTCGTACGCGCTAAAAGGCCGATGTGCACCGGTGCTTGTGCTTGCCGGACAATATTTCATGAAATGGAATGAAATCTCTTTTCTGAGCGATTTGATCAAATCTTCCTTTTACCGATGCCTCTCTTCCGTTAACAGAACTATCTCTGATTTCTTTCGAAAGTACGTGGGGTTATCATCTCATAGGACCTGCTAGAGTGGACGAACATCTGGGATAATCACGAGTGAAAGAAGAATCTCCAAATTCGCCAGTTTCAGTCACAGGTTACAAACACGAAAAAAGATTGATGCATATTTTGAAAGTAATATAGGCTTATCGGTGCTTTGGGTTTGCTTTGGGTTTCTTAAATGACAGTTAGAAGGAATCTACAGATACATTATCAAAATATTTTAAATGTTGGTTAAAGCTCACAAATTAGCGGTATAATTTTTCTTCAAATGCCCTTAATGGCATTTCAGTGGTCATACAAGGCTGTGGACATCAGGTGGTATCGTTAGACGTAGTACTTGCCGTCTTTTGTCAGCTAGCTAGTAATAACAAATCTTGTTCTCCCCGTTCACTACAGATTGAAAGTTGGATTGTGGACAACATACATCAGTGAAGTAGAAACTCGATGCTTTGAAATAAGGAAGAAAATGGAATGGTTATCGGTATCAACAAACTAATGGGTAACCCATTCCACTAAGCCAATGCTGTCCCACCCCCCACCCCCCCAAATCTTCCTCCCTCAAGCAGTGCAGTCTTTCCAGACACAGACTGCCTGCGTTTTAGCACAGGGGTCACCAGACACAGCCGTGAATTCTCCTTGGTAAACAACGCCTTTCAGAACCACTATCGGACCAAGAGCGTGGACTCTAGGGACGAGAGGCCATATCAGAGAATTAGGAGGAGGAGGAGGAGTAGGAGGAGAAAGGGTGGCAGGGGGCCACCAACTTGTAATCGAACCGCCGCGCGGGAGGGCGCGTTCCGACAACAACGGTATCGACACATTTCGCCCGAGAACCGGGAGCGAAAGATTATGGAATGGCTGGGGAATGTGGTTGGAACCGTCACGCAGGAGCGATGCCAGGGCCGGCTTTTGGTTGGCGTGAAGGCGACGCTAAGGAGCTCTTGGCGTAGAATACCAAATAACCTGTATCTTGAGTATTCCGGGAAACTCGGGATTATCTAAAGGAACCGCCTCTGTTTGGTCGATAATCGTGAATGGTAGCGTAAACCGGGATTTCCAAAGAAGAGGGATAAGTCTCCGTCCCTTTATTATTCTCCACGCTGCCTTTTACGTTTTATTTGAAGAGAGAAATTTGTAAAAAAAACTAAGGAAAGTATGGACTTCATACCGCGGGCACACCCTTCTATATAACGAGACCTTTTTAAGCTGATTGTAAATGTCCAGGCCATTTCATGTCTGTTGTTGAACTGACCTCAATACAGTTCTATTGCGTAGAGAGAGCAATGCTTTTATGTTTTGACAAGTGTTCCCTTTCCTTGCATTTAAACTTGTAATAGCATTAAGGACAGAAAATCTACTCGTACAACAAAAGACATTGTATAATCTTCGTTCAGATCATTCTTGCGAAATGACACCACTGTTCATCATACACATGAATACAAAGTCATTTTTCCAGAATACGAAAGAGAACTCACGTAAATATTTTTTCATATTTCTCATGAAGAAATGAGGGGAAACTGCTAATGATATTACTGACTTTCAGATTTCTTCATTATTATTATTAAACACACACACACACACACACACAACACACACACACACACACACACATATATATATATATATATATATATATATATATATATATATATATATATATATATATATATATATCATACATACACTCACACACCTAAACTAACTTCGGTTACCACAGCTTTCATACATCAATGAAGAAGACACAAAGACGGTTATTTATTCCCGTTGTTTCGTAATGTCTACAATGCATTTTCGAGGGTTGTACAAAATAAATATGTAACTTACATAAAAGTTACTATTTTAAATGAAAAATACATCATGATTATAAATTTATACCACTAAAAGGAACAATTTAAAAAGGACAAGTTAAAAGATACTTTTGAGGTATTTTGTGATATTTTACTTATTTTTAAGTTGTCCTTGTTAACTGTTCCTTTTAATGGTTTCAATTTGTAACCGTGGTGCACTTCTATTATTGTAAATTTGTCACTTTTGTGTTATTTGTATTATTTCTTTTTGTACAGCCCTCGAAAATGTAATGTACATAGATGTTACGAAACGTCGGGAATCATGACCGTTTTTAGCACCAAGATATAGGATATATATATATACACATGTATATATATGTGTGTGTATGTGCGTGCAAGCGTGCGTATGTGTGTGAGTGTGAGAATAGATATGATATGTATATCAGATGAATCTGTGAACGATTGCTGCCGTGGTACCGTAGATATTACAATCAAAATATGTCCCAGAAACTTTAGACAATATTTCTCGGCGCGAAACACAGGAAATGTTTATTAAAATAATTGTTCACCCTTCTAACAAAAAATAAAGCACTTGTCTTTGAAACTAACGAAAATCACCCTGTATTTAATGCGGAGTACGAGGTAATAGATTCTGTAACATTTTCGTTACGCTAGGAAGTGTGAACATCATCGGATGACCACGAGTTTGGTGTTGGCAGACCCATACCTTAAACTTTTTTATTTATTTATTTATTATTTTTTTTTTTTTTGCAAGTACTTTATAAGCGTATATAAATATTCGTGGGCTGGTACAAATTATAAGTTTAATATGTTAGAAATTGTGTTTAAAGTATGAAAATATGAGGACTTGTACTTCTGTTGCAAGTAATAAATGTTTATAAAAATCTTCGTGGAGCTGGAACAAAATAGTATAGTTTATGTTAGTAATTCTCTTTAAGTAGAGAAGGTGGGCCTTAAGCTACTTAAAAAACTCAAATGAAGCTGCAACATACTTAACTCTTGGAATGACAAGGCAACGGTTTGCTTTTGTTGTGTCTTAAAGAATGGGGATATTATTAGTCTTAATTATTATAACTCAATTACGTTTACTATAGAAAAAACGTATTGCGTTTTATAATATGTAGGTTTACAGACAGGAGAGAATAACAATGAAAATAAAGCGTCTGGGAAAACCTGGATCTTCACATGGCTGTGCAGAAGAAAGCTACGTTGTAATGGCGATTTACAGCACAATTAGGGAGAGTTTAGTGGAACTGTGTTCAGAAAGAGGCTTGATTGTTCAGAAAACTTGGGAACAAATTGGATTGAGGGAAAAGTTTTTCAA
Source organism: Macrobrachium nipponense (assembly GCF_015104395.2). Taxonomy (NCBI): domain Eukaryota; kingdom Metazoa; phylum Arthropoda; class Malacostraca; order Decapoda; family Palaemonidae; genus Macrobrachium; species Macrobrachium nipponense. The sequence goes on along the minus strand of NC_061110.1, from coordinate 80,938,927 downwards.
ACCGCGTTGCACGAAGTAAATGAAGGTTACATTAATTGAGGGGAAAGATTGCCTGTTTAAAGAAGTAACTGAACAAGAGGGTAGTTCGGTCATTTAGGGGAACGAAATATGGTTTTAAGTGTGATTAAGTTTAGTCAGAAAGTGACGTTGGCATACTGGGAAAACATCGATGTGAAATGAACTACTATAAGGTTGAAGTTATAGTGGGTGACATACGGAGAAGGGGTTGGAAAATGTATTTTAAAGAAGATAGAGAAAACCTACTGATGACATCGGGAAATTTTTTGTTTATGAGAAAATGAAAAAAACTTTCATGTGGTAAACACAAGCCTAGAGGAAGTTTATGGCAAAGCTGATAGGAATGTTGTAAAGTGTTAGGGAATGATTGAGTAGACAGTAATTAGTTGAGGCTATGTACAGGTTTTCTTGGTAAAAACAAATCTCATGTCAACATTGAAGTGTGGAGCAGAAGTGTCCAACATAGGTACCGTTGCTCCTCAACTGTAACATAGTTAATGGCATTTGCAATGAAGGAAATTAGACAGAGAAAAGGAGATGTCGGGGCAAATTTGTATAGAGATGGATTTTTTAAATGGTTGTAGACTGACTGATGTTGCAGATAAGACAGTGTTAATTGTCATAGTGAAATTGTATCCGATAGTGGTAAAGTAAAAGCGATTAAACTCTTGTAAGTATTTAAAAGTAAATCTCATGGACGAAAGGTAGGATGAGAGGAGAGGAGACTCATAGAGTAGGTGAAGCAGGGAAGAGAGAGAAAGCAGTGCAAAATTATGGGAAGAGTAGAAGAATTTCTTGGGAAGTGAAAGTTATACCAACATTTTTGTAGCCATTCTGCTTCATAAAAGTGAAAATATAAATGTTGACTAAATGGGTCGAACTTGTTGTGTGAATTTTGTAAACAAAACGATTTGAGTAAAGCATGCGAAGAAGAGTGGAAGTGTAGAAATACGATGGATGGATCAAATTATTTTTAGATGGTTTGGTTAAATGAAGATAATGTTAGAGGAGTTAGAGAAATCGTGTATAATTCGCCCCTTTGGGTGGAAAGAGAAGGCGATTTGCTAAGGTTGACGAGTAAGAAATATTGGATTAGAATGAGCTAGATGTGCAGGGTGATTTAGCCTTTTTGCTAGGTAAGTATAAATGATACAGCCTAATAAGTGTTTCCAGTTCTGTTGATGATTATTTATGAGTGACAATTTTGCACGTGGGGCTCATCATTCCCCTAACAGTTAAAGGACATTCTTAATTTTCTTGATTATCCTTATATATATATATATATATATATATATATATATTATATATATATATATATATATGTGTGTGTGTGTGTGTGTGTGTGTGTGTATACATACATATATATATATATATATATATATATATATATATATGTATGTATATGTATATGTATATGTATATGTATATATGTGGTGTGTGTGCGCGTTTGTGCGTGCATGTCTGAAGCAAACATTATTGTCTCGAGAGATATGCGTTAATGCATATCTGTAAACAAGTACACAACGTAGACAGCGCCTCAGTGGCGTGGTTGGTATGGTGTTTGCGTCCCACCTCGCTGGTCGCGGGTTCGATTCTCGGCCATTCCATTGAGGAGTGAGAGATGTTCGTATCTGGTGATAGAAATACACTCTCGACGTGGTTCGGAAGCCACGTAAAGCCGTTGGTCCTGTTGCTGAATAACCACTGGTTCCATGCAACGTAAAATCACCAAACTAACTAACACATGTAGACACACCATCGCAGAGATCAGTGTGAACCTGATTATGATTGGCAGTTCTATTATCCCGAAGGTGTCTGGTGGTATTCGACAAGAGGCAGTAAGTACGTGATGTTGGGACGTCTCCCTTGATGTCGTGCGGGCGCGCAGAAGAGAGAGAGAGAGAGAACTGGAGGGGATTCTGTTTCACTTTCTGATTTCGTTTCCTGTAAAGAGAGATTGAAAATGACGTTTTGGCTTTCAGAAGAATCCTTAGCATTGATTTTCACATCAGTTGTTAGGGGGGAGGTGGGCAGGGGAGGTTTCGGGTTTTCGAGGCGTCTTATCCCCCTTCCCAGTTGTTTATGGTCTTGTCTCAGACGTACCCAGATGGAGTAACCGGTCTCTTTTGTATATCTTTCTGGGTAGGTTGATGATTCCCATTTTGTTTTTTCATTGTCGGATTGTGTGATAAACTACTGCTGTTATACACTAGACTATAGTGGTGCTTTCTACGTAATGAACTAAAAAAATAGTAAGTTTAAAGTTCCTCTGGACGTAATGAAAAGCAAATAACCTTAAAAATCTAAGGTAATAGTCAAGTGTACCAGTACTATGAGAACCCCATTATGGCACTCAAATAAATTTACCCTCCACAAAAGTGCTCGTGAAATCGCCTTGCTATTTGTACTTACAAGTATTTTGTAAGTGAAATATATTAGCCGCAGTGCTCTGCATTATTTTACTTATACAAAAGCCGTTTAGAGCATAGTTACGGTAAGGTGGTAATTACCAAGTTGGCGACTGTTTAATATTATATTAATTATAAGATCAGGATAATGCAGAATACAAAATTGAATGTGTTAAAAGACTGTGTCTCCCGAACACAGAACTCTATTGTTAACAAACTATTCATGACCTTGAAGCGACCTATTCATTCAGCTGAACCCTCTTCCTAAGTTTCTGAATGCATCTGCATCCAGGAAGCTTAAAAGGTAAACAAGCAACATCGGCCTTTGATGAATTTGTCTTGAATACCTATTTGTCTTATTTTGAGTTCGCTCAGGTCAACAAAAATCGCCGAGGAATTCACTTTCTGGATTGTATGCATCCTCCTTTAGTCTGGTACATATATGCAGTGTGTTCATGCCATACCGCTGTCATTATATATGGTATGTAATATACATATATATACTAATTATATCTTATATTATAATGATAATATATACATACATACATACAATACATACATACATGTACATAATACACACGCATATATATACTGTATATATATGTATTATGCGTGTTTGTATATATACATGTACATATAATACATATATGTGCGTGTGTTTGTGTATGTTTGTGTGAGGGTGGTGTACACACGCGCACACTTGTAGAGCGGAAAGGCTAAAAGAATCCCAAATCTTCCTTGTCCTTGCAAGATTAAAATGGTGATAAGAGTGGCCATGTAATTGACCTCCAAGGGGCAACTGACCTGCCGCCCTAATAGGAAATCATTGGACCCGAGAGATGCAAGAGTAGGCAGCCAAGCTTCAAATGAGCTAATTAGCAGGAACAAAACTGTTCTTCCTTGTGATTATATATATATATATATATATATATATATATATATATATATATACGTATATGGGTGTATGTTTGTACGTGTATGTGTGAGTCTGTGTACAGTATGTATGAGTGTAAGTCTGTGTATTTTTTTATTAAACACGTACATATGTATATGTATGTATACACGTATACCTCACCTTGATAGCTATGTATACATACATATATTGGCTATTGGTATATTTATGTAAGGTAATGTCTTCTGTAGTAAATAGATAGTTAGGTAGATTGATTGATAGTATTATTATAAGTACTCTTATTTTCAATATTTTGTGTGACTGAGTTATTATTATTATTATTATTATTATTGTATGCTGGAAACAGACCTTCTTTCAAACAAGTTTTATTAAAAATAATGGCAGAATTCACAGAATTGATTTTGTACAATATTCTTTCAATTCTCCTTATGATTTTCCTTTCTGGCACGCTGGTATTATAAAGCAGCTGTCCAATGTTCATCGTGCTGTAGGTCGTCAACGGCAATTTCGGGCGGGCTGGTGTTATCAAAAGCAAACTGGTTATCAGGGACAGGCTGGGGTCGTCAACAGGTATACAGGTGTGATTCGTAGGTCGGGAACAGGCCGTAGTCGTCAGGGGTCTATCCGGTATTTCTTGTTATTTCTTCTTTTCTAGTTTTTAAAAGGCGTCTACATGTTTCGGCCACCTCGTTTGGCCATCTTCGGGACGGGATCGCTGAGTGCAATGGTCTGTGTCAGTTGTTGTTGTTGTTGTTGGAGTATTAAGCTGGCTTTATGCCAGCACGGGCTTTAGCTAATGTAGCAGCCCGTAGGTCATTTGAATTATTTTTAGGTGCATTGGTGATTTAAGGATATGAGGCGATCTTTTTATTTATGATTTCTATGGAATGTGCAGGTGGAATGGTATGGATTCAAAAGTGAAAGGAAAAGTGAATAGGCAAGGTTACAAACCCCTTTAAACCCTAAGGTACCCATTAGTAGAAGATAAAGATCGATAGTAGCGAGTCCTGGCGAGTCAGAGATAGCCAGTAATGAAATCGAAAAAATTTATAGTCGTAGAAAAACGGAAAAAAGCGCAACTCTATGGAGTTCAAGTACCATATTTCATTATACGAGAAAAAAAAAAAAGCAGAGAGCGTCGATCGTTTAGCAATAGGGAACGACGAAGGAAAAACGAAATATTATCAGATTTTAGAAACAGGATAACAAAAATAGGCGACAGCTTAAGCGGTAGTTAGAGTGACAGTTGAAATATTCGGTCGTTAGACGTGAGGCGGCCGAAAAACGGAGGAAAGGAGGATTGTTTAGTAGTAAAAAGAAAAAGCAGTTAATGCTATAAACAGCACTTTTCATGTAGCGGCGATCTTTATGTTTGAGATCTGTATCTAAAATCTTCTAACAGGAGGTCATCTGGGAGACTGATCTCTAGGTCCAACAGAGCGTGGACGAGCTCAGAGAACAGCTGATGACCACTGCCACTGTCGTTATTAAAGATGGCTCTATTTAAAAAAGCCTCAAATCCCTCGTAGGTCAGCAGGAACTTTCTGATTTGATATTCTCCTACGAGGAAGTATTCGTTTCCGACGCTTGAAGTTCTGTATTCTTGTTTGCAGGTCTGAGTTTCGCAGTTTTGCTTAGCTCAAACTCCTCAGTTTGTGTTCCTGCTTCTTTATACAAAACAGGAGCTACAGTCGTGTCTCGGTCTGCATTTCTTCTTCAACTGCGGTCTTCTGTCTGGGTTCCTGCTTCGGCACGAGCAGGAATCGACGTCTTCGGCGATGCAGAGGTTAGGGGGGTAACCTGAGGGGTTGGGGAGTAGGGGAGGAGGTAGAGGGGCGGGAGTTTGGCGATACGGAGAGGATGAGGGGGTGGGGATGTAGTGCCGGATTGAGGAGGTTGGGAGGAAGGTTGGGTGGTTTGTGGTACAGGAGGTAGGTTCGTTCTAGGATCGGACCTGGGGTTGCTGGAGGTTTCCTGGTCGGTGATGGTTGCCGAGGTCTTGCAGGTGGAGGAGGGATGCCCTTCGCCTTCCAAATCCTCTGCAGTCTGACTGGGCATCCCTTAAACCAAGCATGATGTTGCTGGCTGCAGTTAGGGCATCGGGCAACTGTGTGGCCCTTTTCCTTGTACTTTTTCAAGCACACTTCTGTCTCGTGTTTTGCACTGCACACTCCACAGATGTGTTCTGATTTGAATTCGTTTTTATGATGTCCATACCTCTGACACTTGAAGCATCTCAGAGGCTCTGGTACGAAGGCTTCGGTCTCGTAAGTGCCAAGAATCCCAAGGCTGACCCTGGCTGGAATTTGGCCCTTGAAGGTCGCTTCTATCTTTAGAATTTCCTGTCCATCTTTTGCAGTGCATCTCTTGGCTTCCATGATGTTGGGAACCTCGAGGACTCTTTCGATAGTGATGTATTTGGGGACTTTGCATATCATCCCCTTGCTTATTTTTGAAGCAGGATCAAGAAGGTGGCACAGGTTGTCTTTCTTCAGTAGTTCAGCAGCTTTTTGGTCCTTGGGAGTAATTATAAATTCTCCCCTTCTTATTCGTCTGGCTATGAGGTTGCTTCTGGATATTTTTTCTCGAGGGCCCTGACTGCAGCATATGAAGTCTGGCCCTCGATAACAACAGCTTTGAACTTGGGAAGTGCCGGAAATTCTGCAAAACTCGCCGTATTCGTGCGAGGCGTAGGGAGCAGGTTTATTATTGGTCTAAATCGGTGGTACAATCTTCTTCTGTTTCTTCTTCTTCTTCTTCCTTACTGTGGCGAAGCCTTGCTCGTCCTCCAAGGGCGGGTCCTCCCTGGGATTACCGGGCCATACTTGTCAAAATTAAGGTTTAAAAATGACGAGAGTTACGTAACGCGCCTGTGCACGAAAATACGTAACCTGCGTGGCCTGTGTCAGATGTATTCAACGCTATTTATTGCATTCGGTTGGCTTGAAGAAACGGGTACCTCACTTTTCATTGGGCAATACCTGTGACGCCACGAGCGATGTCATCAGGGGGCCCGTTGCTGGTTGGCTGTCCTCTTCGTGGGCGGAGCCTCATCCTTATTGTGATGGTGGAGGTCCCCTCGAAGGGCGTGCCTACCAGGTCGTCCTCAGGGCGAGAGCTTGAGCTGCGATCACCCTCAGGGTTACTAGGGACGTCCTCAGGATGAGAGCTAATGCTTCTATCATCCTCAGGATCCCTCTGGTGCGATGGTCGTTGTGGGGCGGTGTCTGCTGCTCTCCTGACGGCGGTGGGGAGGAGGAAGGTCTCCTGTGTGATGTTCAAACTGGGCTTCTCCTTCCCGATGTGCAGCGCTTCTAAGATTCGCAAACGACGTAGATCGGGTGCCTGGTCGATAACCTCGAAGTTACCGACGATGTCGCTGCGTCGGATTCTTTTATTATGGGCAGTCCTTGCATGATTAAATACTGCTCCTTCCTGCGCGTGACAGGAGATCCTCTTGGAAAGGCGCATTGACGTCATCCCGATGTAAGTTCCGAGGCATCCTCGGATTGGGCACGTGTATCTGTAAATGACGTTCGTCCTCTTCAAGGGATCCTGCAGCGGTGCGGGGTTATTTTTCATAATAGACTGCATGTTTTTTTTTACTTGTATAAAATATGATCAAGTTGATCTGCTTGTTGTTGTCGGTCGGGGAAACGTGATTCCTGATTATTTCCCGTAGGGCTCGCTCGTCTTCTTTATATCGCCGATGGAAGGTGCCCTTGTAGAAAAAATTAATTTTCTGCTGGGGGTCTGGGCGGGGTTCCTGTAGGTACCATTCTTCCATGCTCTTCCTGAAGACGTTCTGGATGCTTCGGTTGGTGTGTCCGTTGTTTACTAGGACCTGGGCTGCCCGTTCCATCTCCTTATGGGTGTCTGCCCATGTTGAACAATGGAAAGAGCTCTCCTGACGTAGGCGCTGATGGTGGTGTCCTTATAGCGTTCAGGGCATTCACTCTCGCCGTTCAGACACATTCCCAGGTTCGTGGGCTTCGTGTAAACCCTTGTAGCGAACGCACCCTCCTTCTGTTCAACCAGGACGTCCAGGAAAGGAAGACGGCCATCACGGCTATATTCGATGGTAAATCGTAAACGGCTGTGGGTGTGGAAGGCTTGCCGTATTTCCTCGATCTCCTCCCTCGTTCCTGCTTGGATGAAAGTGTCATCTATATATCTTACGTATATAGATGGCTTCCTAATGCTCCTAAAGACACGCTCCTCCACCATGCCCATGTAAAAGTTCGCAAACAGGACCCATGAGGGGGGATCCCATCGCTACACCATCGATTTGTAAGTACATATGGCCATGGTGGTTAATGAAGGGAGCCTTCTTGGTGCATATTTCCAGCAGAGAGCGAAGGGCGTGTTCGGGGATATTCAGCGGGTCGGTGGCTGGGTCTCTGTATACACGTTCAAGGATCATTTCGATGGTTTCATCTACAGGAACGTTAGTAAACAGCGACTCTACATCCATCGATGCAATACTTCCTCCAGGGGGCGCGGATCTTAAGGCTTGCAGAAACTCCGCAGACGACTTCAAACTATGTGTGCTGGGGATGTAGGGGGTGAGAATAGTATCTAGTTGTTTAGCAAGGTGGTATGTGGGTGCTGGTATTTGGCTAATGATAGGTCTTAAAGGGTTTCCATGTTTGTGAGTTTTCACATTACCGTAGATGTACCCGAGGTTGTAATCTCCAGAAATACTAGAAAGGTGTAAGGCGTTAGTGGCTGCGTTGACAGTTTCTATGATTCTATTGGCTTCGCGTTTAATGTCGTCTACGGGGTTCTTAGTAATGCGTCGAAACTTAGTGGTATCGGCGAGGATCTCGTCGATTTTTTGTCTATATTCGGTAGTCTTGATAAGTACTAGGGCTGCGGTCTTGTCGGCTCTCCTGACGGTGATGTCTTCGTTTTCTCTCAAGCTTTTAGCAGCATCCCGCAGACGACGATCGACGATGTCACTTTTATAAGTTCCTCGGTCTGTAAGGGCTTCTGCTAGAGGAGAGGTTGAAGGGCGTCGGTGGTGTGTACATTCCCAAGGCTTTCTTGTTTCATTATCGTCTCCGTAAGATATTCTATCTCCATCCTTTTATTAAGGGGACGGGGGCGAGAGATGAAGTGGCAATTCAGGCCTTTCTTGAGTATGTCCTCTTCTTCAGGGATGGGGTGTAGGTGGTCAGGTTAATATATTTGTCATGTTCTTGCGGCAGGCGTATTTTTACCTCCATTAACGGTTAATTAGTTTTCTTGGTAATGGTCTTCTGTTTCTTCAGGGCGTCTTTCTCCTCCATACGTTTCAGGCAGTCGACTGCCTGAAACGTATGGAGGAGAAAGAAGCCCCTGAAGAAACAGAAGACCATTACAAGAAAACTAATTAACCTTAATGGAGGTAAAATACGCCTGCCGCAAGAACATGACAAATATATTAACCTGACCACCTACACCCCATCCCCTGAAGAAGAGGACTACTCAAGAAAGGCCTGAATTGCCACTTCATCTCTCGCCCCCGTCCCCTTAATAAAAGGATGGAGATAGAATATCTTACGGAGACGATAATGAAACAAGAAGCCTTGGGAATGTACACACCACCGACGCCCTTCAACCTCTCCTCTTAGCAGAAGCCCTTACAGACCGAGGAACTTATAAAAGTGACATCGTCGATCGCCGTCTGCGGGAGTGCTGCTAAAAGCTTGAGAGAAAACGAAGACATCACCGTCAGGAGAGCCGACAAGACCGCGCCCTAGTACTTATCAAGACTACCGAATATAGACAAAAAATCGACGAGATCCTCGCCGATACCACTAAGTTTCGACGCATTACTAGAACCCCGTAGACGACATTAAACGCGAAGCCAATAGTAATCATAGAAACTGTCAACGCAGCACACTAACGCCTTACACCTTTCTAGTATTTCTGGAGATTACAACCTCGGGTACATCTACGGTAATGTGAAAACTCACAAACATGGAAACCCTTTAAGACCTATCATTAGCCAATACCAGCACCCACATACCACCTTGCTAAACAACTAGATACTATTCTCACCCCCTACATCCCCAGCAGCACATAGTTTTGAAGTCGTCTGCGGAGTTTCTGCAAGCCTTAAGATCCGCGCCCCCTCCCCCTGGAGGAAGTATTGCATCGATGGATGTAGAGTCGCTGTTTACTAACGTTCCTGTAGATGAACCATCGAATGATCCTTGAACGTGTATACAGAGACCAGCCCACCGACCCGCTGAATTATCCCCGAACACCCCTTCGCTCTCTGCTGGAAATATGCACCAAGAAGGCTCCCTTCATTAACCACCATGGCCATATGTACTTACAAATCGATGGTGTAGCGATGGGATCCCCCCTCGGGGTCCTGTTTGCGAACTTTTACATGGGCATGGTGGAGGACGTGTCTTTAGGAGCATTAGGAAGCCATCTATATACGTAAGATATATAGATGACACTTTCATCAAGCAGGAACGAGGAGGAGATCGAGGAAATACGGCAAGCCTTCCACACCCACAGCCGTTTACGATTTACCATCGAATATAGCCGTGATGGCCGTCTTCCTTTCCTGGACGTCCTGGTGAAACAGAAGGAGGGTGCGTTCGCTACAAGGGGTTTACACGAAGCCCACGAACCTGGGAATGTGTCTGAACGGCGAGAGTGAATGCCCTGAAACGCTATAAGGACACACATCAGCGCCTACGTCAGGAGAGCTCTTTCCCATTGTTCAACATGGGCAGACACCCATAAGGGAGATGGAACGTGCAGCCCAGGTCCTAGTAAACAACGGACCCACCAACCGAAGCATCCAGAACGTCTTCAGGAAGAGCATGGAAGAATGGTACCTACAGGAACCCCGCCCAGACCCCCAGCAGAAAATTAATTTTTTCTACAAGGGCACCTTCCATCGGCGATATAAAGAAGACGAGCGAGCCCTACGGGAAATAATCAGGAATCACGTTTCCCCGACCGACAACAACAAGCAGATCAACTTGATCATATTTTATACAAGTAAAAAAACATGCAGTCTTATTATGAAAAATAACCCCGCACCGCTGCAGGATCCCTTGAAGAGGACGAACGTCATTTACAGATACCCACTGCCCAATCCGAGGATGCCTCGGTAACTTAACCATCGGGATGAACGTCAATGCGCCTTTCCAAGAGGATCTCCTGTCACGCGCAGGAAGGAGCAGTATTTAATCATGCAAGGACTGCCCATAATAAAAGAATCCGACGCAGCGACATCGTCGGTAACTTCGAGGTTATCGACCAGGCACCCGATCTACGTCGTTTGCGAATCTTAGAAGCGCTGCACATCGGGAAGGAGAAGCCCAGTTTGAACATCACACAGGAGACCTTCCTCCTCCCCACCGCCCCGTCCAGGAAGAGCAGCAGACACCGCCCCACAACGACCATCGCACCAGAGGGATCCTGAGGATGATAGAAGCATTAGCTCTCATCCTGAGGACCGTCCCTAGTAACCCTGAGTGATCGCAGCTCAAGCTCTCGCCCTGAGGACGACCTGGTAGCACGCCCTTCGAGGGGACCTCCACCATCACAAATAAGGATGAGGCTCCGCCCACGAAGAGGACAGCCAACCAGCAACGGGCCCCCTGATGACATCGCTCGTGGCGTCACAGGTATTGCCCAATGAAAAGTGAGGTACCCGTTTCTTCAAGCCAACCGAATGCAATAAATAGCGTGAATACATCTGACACAGACCATTCCACTCAGCGATCCCGTCCCGAAGATGGCCAAACGAGGTGGCCGAAACATGTAGACGCCTTGAAAACCAGAAAAGAAGAAATAACAAGAAATACCGGATAGACCCCTGACGACTACGGCCTGTTCCCGACCTACGAATCACACCTGTATACCTGTTGACGACCCCAGCCTGTCCCTGATAACCAGTTTGCTTTTGATAACACCAGCCCGCCCGAAATTGCCGTTGACGACCTACAGCACGATGAACATTGGACAGCTGCTTTATAATATTATTATTATTATTATTATTATTATTATTATTGTTGTTGTTGTTGTTGTTGTTGTTGTTACAATACTAGCAGTCTTAGAGTCCTGTACCCTTCGCCTTCTTTATATTTTCCAAGATTTCTTTTTTTTTCTCTCTCTCTCTCTTAACTTAAATTGTGGTAAGGTTGGGTGAATGTAATATAAGTTTGGTGGGCTAAAGCCTTGTTAGCGGTTTCTTGAAATTGTCGGATTCTTAAAGAAAAGTTGGGGAGTTTAGTGTTATAGAATTCGTGTCAGGTGCCCTGGTGATTGAAGGGAACACGTCTCTCGGAATCAGAGGGAAGAAAAGAGAAAGTAACGTAGAGATGAAAAGTTTTGGTCAATACCACCCAGTGCTTTGAAGCCACTATTAAATTCTCTGTTTCACTTCCGTTTGCATCAGATGTGGTTTATTTACACAGGCAATTGGTGAAATGTGTAATGTGGCATTGCAGTGAAGATTCTGTTGTGCATATAAACATAAAAAAATAAAATTGTTCTTAATTTCATATCTCACAGTATTTTGTTCGATATGTTTCTCATCATATGTCATATTTAGAAATATTAAGCTTCATATAGCCTATTCATATAGAATAAAAACTATTTTGACAATAAATAATAATAATAATAATAATAAAATAGAGAAGAACCTTTATAAAATTAACGCAGCTGAGGCAGCAATTACTTTTAATAAAACATTATTAAAAGAGGGTTTACTTCCAGCACACAATAATAATAATAATAATAATACACTCAAAGAGAATTATACATGAGAAGTAAACCTGCCTGGACCGGATTCCAGCCCTTACTTTTAGGATTCACCCATCAAGTGGAATGAGAAGTGATTTCGACAGAGTTTTGGTGCATATCAATTTCGAATTCATATGTAAAAGGAGGAAATTTAGTGTTCCTACGTTGATGAGTTGATGAAATAAATGTACTGAAATAGGAGTGATAGATTCAAGTATAATTATAAAACTTTCCCACTAGATACAGTGAAATGATAGCATTACATTGAGGTGTTAGAGATGTGTATTTCTGGTGATAGAGTTCACTCTCGACGTGGTTCGGAAGTCACGTAAAGCCGCTTGTTCCGTTGCTGAATAACCACTGGTTCCATGCGACGTAAAAACACCATACAAACAAACAAACAGTGAAATGATGCGAAAAAGCCCAAAGTCAGGATAGAACATTTTTAAAATTATACTGGGGGAGACAGGAAATGCCACCGTAAAGAAACTATGTCTGTGATGTAGTGTATAAAATGACGTAACTATCTCGACATATATATCTGCAATGTCTCGCTGGTTCTGCAGTATGCCAGCATGGGAGGACTAGCAAGGAACCTATTGTCATTTGAATTCATTTTTCCTTGTAGTGTTTATGTTTATGGAATAAAAAAAAAACGTTGAAATTTATTAAAAAATCCTCGTAAGTTGACTCGATAGGAACACAACTGCTCTCTCATGTAGCCTCCTGATTATATATTTACTTAGGAGACAAATTTCGATCATAAAACTGTTCTTTTAGTTACTGTAATAACGTTTGAACAAAAAGGCAAGGCACTAAGGATATATTACATTTTCCAGCTATATTCGTAATCTTAGGTTTTATCCTTTATTTACTTGCATTTACGTCTATGATCATAAATACATAATGATTGCAAATTCAGTGTGAAGGTGATTTTTGCAGTTGGCTTTTGAAATAGGCGATACTTCTTAATCCACTATATTCAGTTTCCACAGACTAAGAGTAGCTTGAGTAAGATTGCCTCTTATACAAACATACACCAATCGTAAGATAAAATCATTTTAATTGACATGACTCGTACCTGTAATACAAAACATATCTGTAATTTTAATCTAAAAAATAAGAATTTTACTTTTGATGCTTTACTTAGAAGATCAAAAAGCGACAGGACATAAGAACGTCTCTCTCTCTCTCTCTCTCTCTCTCTCTCTCTCTCTCTCTCTCTCTCTCTCTCTCTCTCTCTCTCTCTCTCTCTCTCTCTCTCTCTCTCAGCATATTTAAGCAAGTGCTATATAAAACGAAATTGATGTTTTCAAGTCTAATTGTTGTATTATTTGTTCCTTTTGAAGTAAAATTTTTCATCAAAGCTTATTCCCCTGATATTTGAATTGATTTTTATGAATATTACAGTGGATAGATAAATAGGCAAATAGATAGACAGACAGATTGATGAAAAATTGTCATGTGAGACCATATGATAAATATAGCCTGACTGTTAACCAGATGCAATGATTTGTTGTTGCTTTTTTTGACTGGCATGTAAAATAATATACCGGATCTTGTCAGGTTAGATAGATAGATAGACATGCAAGCATCAGTATGGAGGGGTGGGGGAATGGGGATTTTCGGGTGGTGGAGGTGGGGTTTGGCATTAACTTCCCCGCCCACAAGAATAACTAGATGCAGAGTCGCGGTTGTGAGAAGAGGCCAAGGCTTCCAGAGAAGGCGGAATGTGGAAGAAAAATCGCCAAAGAGCGAGACAGCGTAGGAGGAGGAGACCAAGGTATATAAATATCTCACACCGGTAATATAAAGGGAGGGTGTTGGCATTAAGCCAGAGCAAAGGCCTGGAAGTCCAAAATGTCGTTCCCGGAGGGTCACAAGTCCTGATATCAGCCTATAAAACAGATCTCCGCCTTCTGGATGTGCGGCGGGATCCCGTTGCCTTTTTAGCCTGGGACCGGGAACATTGCTGGGAATTTTTGTTAACGATTCCTAGAGGAATATGTCTCTCTCTCTCTCTCTCTCTCGTCTCTCTCTCTCTCTCTCTCTCTCATTGTGTCAGAGAAGCATACTTTATCATGATCTTGGATGTTCCGAAAAATCTAGTGACTTGTTTGTGTTGTGCGCATTATTAAAATATTATTATCATTATTATTATTATTATTATTATTATTATTATTATTATTATTATTATTATTATTATTATTATTATTATTATTATTATATTATTATTAAAACTTTTAGAGAATGCCTCAAATTCCTTCACCATTAAGTTTGAAAGGAAGTATCCTCATCATTATATTAACGACGACTTACTACAGTAGATTTACATCAACCGTGCATTTGACGTCTAGGCGAGTCCCTTACGACGCTCCTGATTGGCTGTTGATAAGCCAATCACAGTGCTGGAAACTCTCAGTCTCATAAGAGAGTTCTCATAGAAAGGATGTGTGCTCCACCTCTTCTGCGGGATACTGGAGCGTCGTAAGGGACTGGCCTAGACATCAAATATCCGGTTAATGTGAATTTACTGAAGTAGTGAACGCAATAGTAATATCGCCAGATGTTTGCAGAATAGTCTTCATCAAGCATTTCATTCATTAACTAAATGTTTTGTAACCCAGATTGGCTGGTTAAGGCCAAGCCGGCATTATACCCTCTTGGGTCCTTGCTTAAAGTCTACCAGTAAGTTAGGCAAGGTTGTAGTAGAAATATATGTTACACTGCATTTGTATACATTATTCACTAACAACGGCAGTCGCTAAATTCCATAACGTTACGCCAGACAAGTTTATCGCATGTAAGTCATTTTATGCATTATTATTTTCATTCTCTTACAAAACGCAAGTAGATTAGAATGTTTGGGGGAAAACGAGCAGATAACATAAACTGAATAATTCTTTCTCTCTTCACAAAGATGATAAAGTACATGTTTTTAACTATATTTTGTAATGTTTCTGTTCATTTTACCATGCTTATCTTGTCGCAAAAGGCATTCCAATCTAAATGTTGCTCTGAAAGTTAATGTCTTATGGCGCTCCCAGCATAACTGTGAGCACATTTGAATAATAATAATAATAATAATAATAATAATAATAATAATAATAATAATAATAATAATAATAATAATAATATGTCCTCAGTAATATAGATGCACATGTGTCTGATATATAGCAATTGTAAACAGCAACGAACTGTAAACCAGCTTTAACTGTGCTACGACCTTCACAAGGAATATCCGATGTATTAAGCACTACTTTGGAGCTATATGAAAGGTTATTAGGCATTCAAAAGAACTGTTTTTTCTTTTGTTTTATTTCTAAAACGTAACCAGTCATGGTTCTTGGGTTTAATTTGTTCAGTAATACTCAAAAGGCGAACTAATTAAGTGATCAAGTCGGGGAATCTCATTGTACAATACACACACACACACACACACACACACACACACACACACACACACACATATATATATATATATATATATATATATATATATATATATATATATATACTTTGCATATTATCGTAAATTAAATTTCCTGCCTATTATAAATAATACAACATTATTTCACAATAGCCCTATTATTCCATTGACAGACAAAAATTCACATTTACCCGCATGTAATACATTACAAATGCCTGAAATATGAATCATAAAGTTGAGAGTTTTCGAAAGCATCTGCAAGTCTCATCAGCGACCAAGCTTGAGAGGAACCCAAAAAGGATTCCTTAGAAATTTTCCGGGTATGTAGTTTGAAATTACTGATTCAGATATTTTTATTGCATTACGAGACAAAATTTTTTACTGCATTATAATATTAATAACGATCAGAATGATAATAATGGCAGATCTGGGCTGTAGGCGATGTTGCAAGGAGGGAGCACGCAATTACCCTACCTCTTGAAATGACCTTTTTTTTTTTCTTTCTTTCTTTTCATCCGTGATCTCCAAGCTGTAACGTTTATCTTTTAAACGAAATAACTCAGTTATCTGTCTTCTTTCAAGGATAACTCTCCAGAATTATCCATCTACGTTGAAGAAGGATAACCTCTCAGAATTCTGAGGAATTGTGTCTCCTTGCCTTCAGCATATATGTATATATATCTAATAGCTACGTATAATGTGATAATTTCATATAATTGCAAAACAAGTCGTCCTAAGCCCAATATTGATGAGAACGTATTACACATCGCATGTAATTGCATAAATGCTACCTTATGTAATTCATTCTAGTGAAAATGTTATATGATACGGTATAATTAATTCACTTAGTGTTTGGATATAATTTGTTGGTAATGTATTGTAAACATTTTGAGTACATGCATTTTGCTAAAGCCGCAGTATTGTTACACAGAGAAAAATTAGAATGGAATATAATTTTGTATGAAAGCACATATTGAATATAAATATATGGATCTGTATGTACGTTTATAAATCATGTCCTTCCAATTATGTTAATTATTTTTTTTCCTAACAGGAGGAACGCCCATGGCAACAACTGCTCGCTAATTTAGGTATGTAAAATTCATTATAAAGAAGCGATCTGTTGATGAATACATTAGTTTTTTTATTGTGTTAATGGGATTTTGCTCACACACACTCACGCTACACACACACACACACATATATATATATATATATATATATATATATATATATATATATATATGTATATATATATATATATATATATATCTGTGCGTGTGTGTATGTATGTATGTATGTATGTATGTATATATGTATACAATACATACATGCATATTTGTGTGCGTATATCGCTTCTTCTAGTAATTATAATTCAATTAATTACCATCATAAGATCGCTAAAGGTTTTTGAATGGTTAAGGTATTATTACCCTCCTAAAGAAATGTAGTATTGTATTTGTTAAGCTATGATACAGGTTGTAAACATAAGATTTGCGGTTCAAAATTACAATAGTATTGGTAGAATGGAAGAAGACATTTTAAACTTTTCTGTAATATTTTTACCACTTATAACTTATGAATATAATAAAAATTAAAAAAAACTACAGTACTTAACTTCTCGATGGACCAATTGTTCAAAAAGACAGATGTGTTGCCAGAACAGTGGCAGGATTAGAACTTATTTTTTTATGAGATCACTGCATATACATGATTGAGGGACTGGGGTGGTGTATTGCTAAAAATCGATCTTTACATCATTGAAGACATTTATTTATTTATTTTATTTGTGTTTTTAATTATTTATCAATCTTTTGTCAAGTTTCTCCTTTTCAAATTTCCATGTTATGTGTATGCACGTATATTTTAGTTAGTTTGTTTGAGTAGATTCAAATATGATGTACAAGAAGACTGATCCACTATCCTAGTTTGAAGCTGGAGGTTAAGGAAGGATAGAGGCCACTGACGAAGTAGTATAGCTTTGGCCAGAAACCTTTATTGATTGCACTTTTAGTATTATTCATTTCACAAACCAGCTTCAGTATCTAATTCTGCACTGAAGTAAAATAATATGAATGCATGTGTAGGGTAGGCAGCGCTTCTCAGGTTCACCATTGGGTTACTCAGTTGGAGTAACACTCCTCAGTCAAGTGGCACTGGAGCAAGATAATAAAAAATTGGGTTAGGTAACATGTGGAATTGCTGTTAATTATAAGATGTCAAAAAAAGGTTGAAGTGCAGGCTTTAATGTAGGATCTTTTTGCTTAACGGATTTTGTTACTTGTGAGGAAACCAGACCCCAAAAGTAAGTTGGGGTGTTGGATATGTATATATATATATATATATATATATATATATATATATATATATCTATTATATATGATATATATATATATATATATATATAATATATATATATATATATATATATATATAGAGAGAGAGAGAGAGAGAGAGAGAGGAGAGAGAGAGAAGAGCAAGCATTATCCACAAAGACTATTGCTGACTAAATTATACCTCATTATATAAAGCAATCCCAGGCGTGGAACAACGCGAAATGTATTTTTTTGCTGGTGAAGACAGTATCAGCCAGCTTAAATTTTACTTCTTTGTGTTTTTCCTCTGTTTTCAGCTTCGTTGTATCCGGAGTTTCTTTTCATCACAATTTCTAAAAGTAGATGAATGTGATTTATGCTTCAATTCCGTGTTTCTTCTTTGATTAACTCAGTGTCAGGTTAGTAGTGCCAAGCCTCTTATATTTTTTCACATGATTCGTTACCGTGTAAAATGACGTGAAAATCCGAGAACAATATACTTTTTATTTTTTAGGATTTTTAGAGTACATTTGTTGTCGGGGTAATGAAAAAGCCAACACTAAATAATACCATAGGTTATAAACTACTTTGTCTTGTAATCTACGCGTCACCTACTGCGAGGTGCTAAACACCGTATTATGGTGAATGTAAAGTAGACGGCCCCACGAAGATAGCGTTTTTTGATTAGTTTGCCAGTCATACAATATAGAAATGGGTGTATATCATCATTTGCTCCCCGAGGAGCTAGGATTAAACGCGGCATCCCAAGGAGCTTCCGCCATGCTTAGTACTAGCTCGTATAGTGTGTTTTTATGTAGCATGGAACCAGTGGTTATTCAGCAAAGAGACCAACTGCTTTACGTGACTTCCGAACCATGTCAAGAGTGAACTCCTATCACCAGAAATACACACCTCTGACCCCTTAATGGAGTGCCCGAGAATCGAACTTGCGGCACCGAGGTGGCAGGTCAAGACCATACCAATCACGCCACTGAGGCGCTACTTCATGAGTGGCACAGTAATTTTCTTCTGTTGGTATGGTCATGGCTTGTCCCTGACCTACGGCCATCTAGTCTTCCTGGGTATAAGTTGGCAATAAAGTCTGCTTATATATATATATATATATATATATATATATATATATATATATATATATATACCATATATATCATATATATATATATATATATATGTATAATATATATATATATATATATGTATATATATATATATATATATATTTACATATGTGTGTGTGCGCAGGGAATAATTATCAATGAGAGACAAGAACATAAGATATAAGGTGCATTTACAGGTTTTACAAAAAACGCGTAATAATGCGATTTTTGTATTCATATTACCGTAGGTGACAATAATACGCTGATGAACTGTATAGATATTGAGATTCTTGGAAATATACAGCTAGGAGCAATATTAAAGAAAAAAATTCAAAATCTTGTAATATCTTACATTTGCAACGTTTCAGTGGTTGCTTCCAAAGCATTAGACATTTAAATCATGCTTTTTTCGTAATTAACGGAAAGAATTGATATATAGATACACGTCTTATCCTTCATAGCCTCAGAATGGCAATGCCAGGCCCTCTCTTCCCGGACATAATCATATTAGAATCATCATCATTCTCGGTTGGTCTTCCCCTCTGGGCCGTTTATTATAGTTATCCCCCTCGTGGCGTCTGTTTTCTTTATTGCTGCAGCAGAGCTGTCTCCAACACAAGGCGAACGTCTGAGTGTTGACTTTCGCTATAAGGTTTTGGTAAGGGTTAATTTAAATTTTTGCTTGCATTGAGAATTTAGAGATGTTCTTAAGTGCTTGAGGATTCTTCGCAATTCGTTTGTAGTAATGGTATAATTTTCAGCTCTAACTAGTAAAGGTTGCATGCATTTTTCGAATATGTGTTACTCTCATTCCGTGGTACATTGTTTTATACATATAAACGTGTGTATATATATATATATATATATATATATATATATCATCGAATAAAAATCAGGAGCTTTGATATAGTGATTGGCGACCAAAGCGCCTCTTGTTTCTTCATCTGTGTTTTCGAAAGTCTTTTCACGAGAAATAACTAAACGTTATCGTTGGATTTTAACATACGCACAGAGTCGTACATACGATTCATGATATTATATATACACAAACACACACACACACACATATATGTATATATATATATATATATATATATATATATATATATATATGTATGTATGATATATATATATGTATATGTATATGTATATATATATATATATATATATATATATATATATATAGTATATATATACATACATAATGCTGTTGAATTCGATGGCTCGCTCTATTGCTGTTGCAATTGTTATGCATGTAAGCTTATGCAATTGCTAGGCATGTAAGCTTATGCAATTGTTATGCAAGAATATACTGTGGATTGCTAACCTCTTGTCTTGATTGTTGACGTAATTAGTTACCCAGTGATGGTTCTCGTGGTAGAAACAATAATAACTGAGATTTCTGAGACGGCCTTTGGCGCAAAAGGAAGATTTTCCGAAGACTTCTTCGCGTAAAACCTGAATTTAGATATCATTGAATCACTAGGATCACTGATGTCATAAACATATGCCCAAACAAGGTCAAGATTTGACATCTATTCATTAAACTCCAATCCTTTGCATGTAAAGTTTTGTAAATGATCCCATAAAAAAACCTGTATTATTATTATTATTATTATTATTATTATTATTATTATTATTATTATTATTATTATTATGAAAATAAGAGTGTGGACAAATTCATAAGGTTTCAGGAAAACGGTTCGTTAATAATTATCAGAGTAATTTTCTTGAGAACAAGATATTGGTGTGATTTGCATATGAATAAATATAAAGCGACAAAAATGTAATATATAGGACAAAGTACTAAATGACGATACATGTCGCTTTAAAGTAGTGTTACTGCCTATCTATAAACAATGAGCGCCAATGTTATAACTGTCAATAACAGCGCTAATGGCTCTTTCCCATTTGATTCTCTGTTGCTTTGCCCCGTTGTATTGAACCATTATTCCACAGCTTGTTATGTCCCTCTCTGTGGCCCTGGTTCTGTTCTCTCTGAAGCCTGCCACGCACACGTTTCCTTTCATTGACCTCAAATGCCTTGAATGTCATCTCTGACCCTCTGACCCCAGTGATTTAAATGTCATGACCCGTTCCCAGTTGCCAAGGCTATTATCTGAGTCAATTAAAAACGGCGCCTGGGCCTTTATTGACCTATTAATCTGACCCAGTCTGTTTTCGACTTTCTTCGCACCTTTTCAGCATCCGGCCAAACAGCCTTCATCACGCGACCTCTGACGGCGCATCGCATCGCATCGCATGGCTCATTTCTCATCCCCTCTATCCCTTCTCATCACCTCGCTCTCATCCCCTTTCATAAACCATCAACAATCTCCCCGCCGAGGCCTCCCTTGTACTGCCGGCAGTCCCCCGATCACATCCCCGCGGCCTGACATCAATCACTTTCTGTTTACCAACCCGGTATCCGAAGGGTCGAGTTCACTCATGAAATATTCGAAACCGACGGTGGATCGTCCGATGGGGTGTTCTGCTGCAGGCACAGGCCCGGTTTCTGTTTTCATTTTCATTTTTAGTTTTCAGTAAAAGAAAACTATTGAGGGGGTGGCTTTGTCTGTCCGTCCGCAATTTTTCTATCTGCCCTCAGATCTTAAATTAAAAACTACTGATGGCAGCAGATTGGCATGGTGATCACCCACCCTCCAATCTTTCAAACTGCAGCCCTCTAGCCTCATAGCCTCGGGAGTTTTTTTATTTTATTGAAGGTTAAAGTTAGCCATATTCGTGCGTCAGGCAAAGATATAGGACAAGTCACCACCGGGCCGTGGCTGAACGTTACATGAGCCGCGGGTGTACGGAAAACTCCTTCGGCGCATTTTTTATACTTGATTTATCTTACAACATCTTTGAGGGCGGTGGGGAGGGGGGCCGTTTTGGCGGACCTCGTTTGCATGTCATCGGAATTTCAAAATATGTTTGGAGTCCGGTGCCAAGTTTCCGCACATTAAAGCCAGTGTTGGAGCTGCTGTTCTTAGCTCCAAAGAAGTAATTATGAATGGAGTAAGATTTCGGACGAGCAGATGGATTGTATATCTAGCATTTTTTCGCGTGTGTGCTTGTGCCTACCTACCTGTTTCCCACATCCTTATTTTCTCTTATTTTCCCTGGGAGGTCTTCTTTCTCCAGCCTTCTCGTCCTGATGTCTAGTTTCAGCGCCTTTTTCTTCATCCCTGAGGATTCCCACCGGATATTTGGCCCCGTTCTTGGAATACAGGATTTTTCGGCCGAG
>NC_061110.1:80879215-80911715 GCF_015104395.2 Macrobrachium nipponense | reverse complement strand
AGTGGCGTGCCAATAAAAAAACGCATTCCACGACTAAATGTATTTTTCATCGTAGAAAATATATTTCTTTACAAGAATACTACCCTTGATAAAATTCCACTAACAAACCAACTTTAAGATAAATCACGAAACATACACATTCTTTAAAAGTCATGTTACCTTATAACCTAGAAACATTGAAAAAGAACAAATTTTCAATTTAGATAAATACCGATTTGAGTTTAGAAAATTCTTTCCAAGTATCTTGGAGAGAATAAGGCAGTGGTTGTTTTTAAACTGCTATTTAGATGCAATCAAAGTGACGTGTTTATCAAACATCTCAAACAATTCTAAGATGTGTATACCTACACTGGAATTTCACACAATTAATAGTGACCTAGATTCAGTAATGAATATGTTCAGTGGTAATTCTCCTCCACACACACATACACACATACACACAAGTATGATTACTTTCCTGGCCAGCCACATTAAAATGTATCCCTTTTAAGTACTAATGCCACTATTTTAACCTAGGGTCAAGGTAAGGTAGGGTCCAGGGACTGTAGAACCCTCCAGGCTAGGTAGGACATGCATCTTGGGTCAGTTAGACTAGGGGAGGTCAGGATAGGGCACCCCAGGTTATTCAGACTGAGGGAGGTCAGGGTAGGGCACCCCAGGTCATTCAGACTGAGGGAGGTCAGGATTGGGTACCCCAGGTCATTCAGACTAAGGGAGGTCAGTATAGGGCACCCCAGCTTAGTTAAACAAAAGGAGGTCAGGGTAGGTTATTATCCCAATCAATTCCTTTGCCACACTTGTCCTAGTTAAGAGACCCTCCCCTGGCCGGGGGAGGATGAAGTGTGTAGGATCAGGTTATGATAGGTCAGCAGAAGTGAGGTTATGAGGTGTCCTTGTAATGAATGATTACGCAATGAGCAATGTATGTATGTATATATATGTTTGTGTGCATGCGTGCACTATGCCACACAAGAAATAAAAAATTGGTCAGAATTTTTAACTTTTGTTCGCTTTTTCCCCGTGGTTTAGTAAATATATATAATGTGTGTGTGTACCTTTATATATACATTTTTATTTATTTATATATTATTTTTGTTTATTTGTTATTGTATTTATATCCTTTTTTAGCTTCTCCACTTGTGTTTTTCATGGGTCCATTTTGCCAAAGGTACTAACGTTATCCACTTTTTATTTTTTCGTTTCTGATATTTTATTAGATTTAGGCATAGGATTTGGCCTACTTGGTTTGCATGTTCAAATTATAAGGATAGCTTTTTTTCCTTTCATTTCCTTCGCCCTATAAGTAAATAAGAACAAACAAACATTTAAATTAAAGAGTTTGTAAAAAGGAAATTAAATTTTACATAAAGCAACAGGCACCGTTATCCAAAGTTGCACTTGAAAAGCAAGCAAATATCTAATACCCTCCATCTCCTAACGATGAAAAAGAGAAAGAGAAAACTTAGTCCAGGTGATTGTTCATTTCCTCTACCGCAACTCAGTGGCGTTTTTACCTCAGTTATCTTTTTCTCTCTTACCATAAGATTCCATTTTTCTTTTAGAAATGGGTGGGTCTTCTATCAAAGTTGATACAATCGTTTTTCCGCTTCATAGTTTGGGGCCTTACGCATCCATTTGACTTCTGCAGGGAAAATGAACACTTAAAGATAAAAAGAAAATCAGTGCTTTGAGTAAATAAGTTAGTTATCTTGTGGAAAAACGAGTAAGTGAAAACGGTAGAAAAAGCAAATTGCAAAAAATAATAAAAAGTTAAATACTTGCAGCAGGGCAAGACGTAAAGGACAAGGAATATGAGTATAAAATCATTTATATTATTCACGAGAAATAATACCCTCTTGGCAAATATATCAAATAAAAGAAATAAGCCATAAATAAAGCTACAATCGTGATATAGAGAAATAAGTGTTGTGTCAATAATTCTCAATTTCATAGTACGTCGATGACAATAGTAGTTGTGACGCCCATTTGTAATGAATCATTTGTAATATATAGTCAGGTCCAGTGATACGCATTAATCATTCAGAAATATCTCACAATGTAAATGCGCTTAATAATGAAGGTCTCTGTAACTGGTTTTCCCTTAAAAAGCTTCTTTGTCACAATACCGATTATCTTCTGGACAGTTCGTCAAATTGCAACTGATTTTTTTTTTAAAAGGTTCATTGAGACTTCCTGCGGAAGTTCGTGTACACGGAACGACTTTTCCCTTTGGAAGTTCGCTTAAATGTATCTGTTTTTCGCAGAGGAAGTTGAATTACATTGCCTCTTTGTTTGGGAAGTTTGTCTTAAATGTAGCATCGTTTATAATCAGACTTTTTCCCATATGGAACTGCTTCTCGTCGTTCATTTAAATGCAGTTGTTCTATTTCTGAATTTTAATATTTTTTTTATGGCCAATGGATAGCCGTAGCTTTATTTAAATGCAGTTGTTTTATTTCGGAAATTACATTTTTTGAAATCTGTGGAAAGGTCAGTAAACGGCCATACCCCCTTTGTTTACATGACATCCATTGGTTTTATCTCTCAAATTTAAGATTTTTAAAAATAATGTATGGATAATAAGAGATGCCGTACCTTCGGCCCCTAGCTGCAACCCCCTTTCTTTCCTTTTACTGTACCTCCTTTCATGTTCCCTCGCTTCCATCTTACTTTCCACCCTCTCCTAACAATTGTTTCATAGTGCGACTGCGAGGTTTTCTTCCTGTTATACCTTTTAAACCCTTTACTGTCAACTTCCATTTCTGCACTGAATGACCTCATAGGTCCCAGTGCTTGGCCTTTGTCCTAAATTCTATATTCAATTCAATTCAATAATAGATGGCCATAGCCTCTTTATGTAAATGCAATGGCCCTATTTCGGAAATTTAGGATTCTTTAAAAACATCCTGTGGAGCGATCAGGAGATGGCCATAGCCTATCTATTCCATTAGCTCGTACATGACGGATTTGCACATTAACTGAGCCAGGTGGCCACATTCCGGCGTATTACAGTTTTTTGGGGGCGGGGGTGGGGGTGGGGGGTGGGGGGAATGTCACCACCTTCAGGATATGTCATTTACAAGTTAGCGAGCAGATCTGAGGCTGGTTGGCCATTCCCGCCCTGAAATTACTGGTAGGGAAATAACTCGATTCGGTGGTTCTCGCTATATTGGGCATACCGCCATTTTTTTTATTTTGTTCTTTTAGATTTTTATGTTTAAAATGCTAAATATATTCAATTTTCAAATATATAAGATATATATATATATAGATATATATATATATATATATATATATATATATATATAGTATATAGCAAAGCAAGTATGTATACACGTGTATATATACACACACATATATATATATATATATATAGATAACACATATATATATAGATACACACACATATATATATATATATACATACATACGTATCATAATATCCAAAATAGAACGATTGCATATAAATGAACTCGTGAGAAGAGTTTAAATTATATTATTATTAAATATATATATATATATAACGGTATATATATATAATATATAAATGATATTATATATGGCTACTTATTCGGAGAATTCAAATAGTTAAATACTAGGAACAAAGAGAATGAATAATAGTGAGAGGTGCATGAAATACAATATGAAATAGATAAGAAATAAACCTAAATACAGCAAATCTTAAGTTCATGTCTACTGTAGAATGTCGATGACCATGCTATTTGTGACGGCATCTATAATACCTTGTCAGTCAAACCAGTGATAGAGTTAATCATGTAGGACAGACTCACTTTTCTGGATTTCGTTCAGAAATGTCAGCACGTCTGACTGCTTATAAGTAATAATGAAGGTCCTTCTAACTGCTTTTCCCTTAGAAAGCTTCTTTTACTTGGAACGGCTTTTCTCCTGGACAGTTCTTCAAATTCCAACTGATTTTCTTCAAAAAATTCATTGAGAATTACATCTCTCCTATGGGGAATCTCCAGGAAAAAGAACTGAGCTGTTCTTCTTGCGGAAGTTTCTGTACAGGGAACAACTTTTCCTTTTGGGATTTCCTTTAAATGTATGTTTTTTACAGAAGTTGAATTACAGCGCCTTTTTGTTTGGGAAGTTTGTCCAAAGGTAGCATTCTTTATTTTCTGAATTTCTCCCAAATAGAACTGCTTCTCACGGAGTTCATTGTTCTATTTTGGATATTATGATATATATATATATATATATATATATATATATACATTCATATATATATATAAGTCATATCACATTACCGTGATTCATTTACATATATCGAGCTACAATGTCCTTTAATATCTAATTCGCTCTACCTCGGAATTAATATATTTTCATATATGCTTAACCGAAGGGGAATTTTTTTTTTTTTTTTTTTCTCGATAAAGAGATTTACCTGTACTTGGGCGCGAACGCAGGTACATTATAAATCCAAGGAACGTCAGTGGAAGCGATACCACCCAGCTACCGCGAGAGGCTTAAAGGTTTATGCCGTCTTTCACCTCAAATACTTTCTCGCGCTGAAGTATTCGTTGGTTCGGTTAAGCATATATGAAAATATATTAATTCCGAGGTAGAGCGAATTAGATATTAAAGGACATTGTAGCTCGATATATATATATATATATATATATATATACTATATATATATATACATATATATATATATATATATATATATATAATATATATATATATATATATACTATATATATATATATATATATATATATATATATATATATATATATATATATATATATATATATATATATCATATATATATATATCTGTGGACCAATCAGTGGATGGCGTTGACTCTATATTTAAATGCATGGGTTTTATCTCAGAAATTAAGCTTATTTTAAAAACATTCTATGGAACGATCAACATAATAGCCATAACCTATGTTGAAAAATGGAGTGGATTTATTTCAGAAATTAATCTTTTTTTTTTAGCGTTTTACGGAACGATTAATAGATGGCCGAAAGTCTCTCTATTCCATTAGTTCGTACTTGACGGATTTGCGCATTAGCTGAGCCTGCTGGCCACAATCCGGCGGCATTTTACAGAGCGTTTTGGGGGGGCGGGATGTCACCGCCTCCCGGGATATGCCATTTACAATTAGAGAGCAGACGCCGGTGGCCATCCCGCTCCGAAGTCACTGATAGGGAACTAACTAGTTTCGATGAGTGTCCTTATATTGGGAATGCCACCTTTTATATTTTGTTGTTTTATTTTTTTCATATGGTACTATAACGCATATAAATATAGTTTGTTTTTAAAGTATAAAATGTTAAATACTAGCAACAACGAAAGATAAAAAGATAAATAAAGCTTAGGTTAGTGTGAAAAATTAAAATCAATGCTATGTAGGGAAATGTTAAGTTATATACCAACAGTATCGTGTCGATTCTTATGTAGGCAAATATTATAATAATAATAATAATAATAATAATAATAATAATAATATAATAATAATAATAATAATAATAATAATAATATCCTTTATTTCAGCTCAGGGCCATAAGTTATTATACCTACAATATCGCGTCGATAACCATACTAGTTGTGGCGTCATTTGTAGTACATGTCAGTCAAAAGCATTGTTATACATTCATCATTTAGGACAAACCCACATATCTAAAGTCCATCCAGAAATGCGTGAGTCTAACTGTCGCTGTAACAGCTTTACCCATAAAAAGTTTCTTTTACCTGTAACTGCTTTTCTCCTGGACAGTTCGTCAAATTCCCTCTGGTTTTTCTTCCAAAGTTGCATTGAGAGTTACATCTCTCTTGTTGGGAAGCTCGTGGAAAAAGAACTGAACTGTTCTTCCTGCGGAAATTCGTGTACACAGAACAACTTTCCCCTTTGGGATTTCCTTTAAATGTATCTGTTTTCCTCAGAGAAAGTTGAATGACATCGCCTCTTTGTTTGGGAAGTTTGTCCAAATGCAGCATCTTTTATGTCCTGAATTTCTCTTACATGGTACTTTTATCCCACGAAGGTCATTTACATGCTTTGGTTTTTAATTTCGAAAATGTATTATTTTATATATATATTCTATGGATCGATCGATAGATGACGTTGCATCTATATTTACACGCGTTGGTTTTTTTTCTGAAGTGAACCTTTTTTGAAAATATTCTGTAGAGCGATCTGTAGATGGCCATAGCTTCTTTAATTAAATGAAGTGGTTTTATTTCAGAAATTAATTTTTGCATATATTTTTGGAGCAATCAACAAATAGCATTAGCGTCTTTATTAAAATAACAATGGTTTTATATCGGAAATTAATGTTATTCAGCTATTCTATGGAACGATCAATAGGTGGCCATAGCCAATCTGTTCCATCAGCTCTTACTTGACATTACGTGAGCCAGCTGGCCACATTCCGGCGGTATTACACAGACCCTTTTTGGGGGGGCTGGATGTCACCACCTCCAGGATATGCCATTTACAATTAGAGAGCAGACGCCGGTGGCCATCCCGCCCCGAAACTTCTGACAGGGAAATAACTCGGTTTAGTGCGTCTCGTTATATTTGGAATACCTCGTTTTTATTTAGTCTTTTATTTTTTTATTTTTCCCGTTAGCATGCTAGTACATACAGGTTTTTCATATATATTTATATGTTCTGTTACAACAGAATTCCATCTAATAAAAGGAGCCCATAAGAACGCCAAAATATAGAAAGTAAAGCACTATAATTCTGAGACTGCTGTCTATCTCTTCAGGCAGGTAATGAATAAGACAAGTACAGAAAAGGCGGTATTTATACCAAGAGATCCATCCACGGGTAGTCGTTTTTACTAAGTCACCCCCTCTGACAATTCCTTTTATTAGTTGTATGTATGTATGTATGTATGGATATGTATTCATTTTATACTTACGTCGATGGCATCAGATTTTCAGCTAGATTTTTTTTTAAATGAGGTTGCTAGCTCTATTA
Source organism: Macrobrachium nipponense (assembly GCF_015104395.2). Lineage (NCBI taxonomy): Eukaryota > Metazoa > Arthropoda > Malacostraca > Decapoda > Palaemonidae > Macrobrachium > Macrobrachium nipponense. The sequence goes on along the minus strand of NC_061110.1, from coordinate 80,904,754 downwards.
TCCTTTTGCCCAGATGTGAACCACTTACTTAATAAATGCCCAACAACTATTATTAATTCATTGTTTTGAGCAGGAGAAGTCCTTAGGTTTTTAATGAAACGAGTCCCTATCGTTCTGCCCTTTACAGAAATTAAAATTCAAGTCCTGAACACTAGAAGCTCTCTCTCTCTCTCTCTCTCTCGCTCTCTCTCTCTCTCTCTCTCTCTCTCTCTCTCTCTCATATATATATATATATATATATATATTATATATATATATATATATATATATATATATATATATATATATATATATATATATATATATTGTGTGTGTGTCGATGTACTTCATAATGAAAACGAAGGAGAAACCAGAGGACACTTAAGAAAAACATATACCGGATATGTGTTCACATTTGTTGTTATTCTTCTTCTGATGTTATTATTAACCCATTCCTACTTCTGTTACGTATTTTGCTCTTTTTCTCTCCAGCCGTGGACATTTCATTGATAATTCCGTGGGCTACACTAACAGCAATGCCACTGCGTCAATACTTGCATTTTTCTACATCATCAGCTTGTTTAGCGGAATATTCTTGCATATCTTCATTTAACTTCACTATCTAAAATTAATGACTAAAAATGTTTTACTTAGCTTTCTTCATCTCCTGAAAAATGTTTACATATACCTTTTTTTTTTTGTCTGATTACTATTGTATCCCAGGTCTCAGTAACATCCAAGGTTTCCATCTTGTTACCCCATATCGTAGTACTTCTTTTCCAGAAGAGGAATATACTGGTAAACTACTCTTTAAAAGAAAACGTGAATTCTTGAGTTTAAACTTTGTCTCATTGATTGTTTGCTCGTCCATGGATATGGGCTCAAAGACTACTAATCTGTTTCGAAATTCAGTTTCTAATGCTTCTTTATATTCATCTTCAAGAAGTTTTACTGAATCTAACGTCGATACTCTGTCAACTCCTCTGTTGAGCTACTTTAATTTCAGCCTTTGTGTAGCAGTGACAGGCAGGTGATCACTTACTTACATCTGCTCCTTTTTAGCTCTTGACATTTATCAGTGTTCGTCTCTCTCTTAGAAAATAGCTATGTAGCCCTCCTTACCCTTACAATATCTGTACCTTCATTGTTCTTACCAGCTTGTACATTCAATCCACGGGCAACAATTCTCATAGCTCATTATTATATTTTATATGTAACATCTACATACACACACATACATTAATATATATATTATATTATAATATATATATATATATATATATATTTATATATATATATATATATATATGCATACAAATATCGTAATAGTAAGTGAATACCACAGGGAAATAACTGGCTGATCAATGTCAAGAGCTGTCATTTTTTTTACGCATTCCTTGGCACTGATCTTCTACCTGTTATTTTCCTGTGGCATTCATTTATACTAAAATCACGCGCATCTTCTTGGATTTATTGATATCTATATATATATATACTATATATATATAATATATAGATATTTTATTATTTAATATCATATATATATAATAATATTATATATATATATATATATATATATAAATGAATAAAGTTTACAGCTACGAAGGAAAAATTGAAAAACATTGGAGTGCTAAGTGCTATCGTCTTATTAGCATCTCCGAGTCTTTCAATTTTCTTTCTACATATAAACATCACTTCGTGATTTAAAATTAAACATATTATATATATATATATATATATATATATATATATCAATATATATATATATATTATATATATATATATATTACACGTATACTATACATATTTATGATGACTTTGAAAATTTTGTTACTAATTCTCACGTGCCTTTCTTATCTCCGCAAATGGTGGGCCATAGATTCCTTTAACATCGAATTCACTTTACCCATGGGAAATAACTTAACCTAAATGGATTATATATATATATATATATATATATATATATATATATATATATATATATATATATATGTACGTATATATATATATATATTATATATATTATATATATATATATATATACCCCATTCTTTGTTTCTTAGCCATTCGTTTTCGGTTTTGACACAGAGGTGACAGTTACAGATGTATTGTTACAAAATCCAGAAGGTTTATAGTTGAAGTGGGTAAATACCAATTCTAAGTCCAGGACATGGGTTCAACATGTAGAGGACTAAAAATCAGTCGCAATAGCAGTCTGCATAAGGTAACTTCTGTCCTATTTCCTTATTACCCGTTTAAAAGGCATTGGTTTGAGTACTGCTTAGTATAAATTCAGTATGCCCGGATGGGCAATGGACTGTGACGCTTACGGGTAGGACAACCAGCGAAACACAGGTTTTTTTTAACCTAAAGTTAGGTCAAAATTCCCCGTATTGTAATGCCAGATTGGTCTCTGTGACTGTGAGCCACCGAAATGCCTCTAAAGCGCGTGATCAGTGGTGTGATCGGTATGGTCTTGGCCACCCACCTCGATGGCCGCGAGTTCGATTCGCCGGCATTCCACTAAGGGGTTAGAGATGTGTATTTATAGTGATAGAAGTTCACTCTCGACGTGGTTCGGAAGTCCCGGAAAGCCACTGGTCCCGTTGCTGAATAACTACTGGTTCCGTGCAATGTAAAAATACCATTCAAACAAAACCGAAATGCCTCATTCTGGAGGACTTTAGTCGTAGACTTCTTTCAATGGCTAGAGGTGAAAATGGCGTAGACATTCTTGCCAAAGTCCTTCATGGAGAAGTTGTATATGATGCCAGTGGCCTTTTTCGATGTTTCTAAAGCTGGCCTTCTGCCAGAGATCTAGTTATGCTTGTACCTCTTTTGCAATTCTTTTCAGAATCTGTTCTCATATGAGAGATATATTTTACTTTAATGTTTCATACATTAATTTTTATGACCTTAAAGTTTTTGAATATTTATTGTTCATATATTAAAAGTATATATTACAATAGAATCTACCCTTGTAATTAGTGTCGTCATTTATAAGTACTTCATTCATAACGGTAGATAATTATAATCACTCATCCATTCTGGTCATAAGTAAAATTAAAATCTTAGTTATTGCTAAATATCTGAGTGTAAATATTCTGCATGTGAATAGTGTTAATATTTTACACACACCACACACACACACACACACACACATACACACACACACACACACACACATATATATATATATATATATATATATATATATATATATATATATATATGCGTGTTTTGTTTAGGCTATGGATTGCAAGGGACTGGACATAATTGGATAATGAGAGGGTGCAAGAGAATAAAAAAAAGAGGTGAAATTGAATGAATGCGAACGTGGAAATGGAAGAGTGGGGTAAAATTGAACAGAAAAATAAATGGATACGTGGAGTGGAGGGGAGAGACGAAAGTGGAGAACGCAAACTATATGGATGAATACAGAGAGAGAGAAAAGAGAGAGAGAGAGAGAGAGAGAGAGAGAGAGAGAGCGCATTTCAATTACGTATCACTAACTACTTCATAAAGAGAGAAGTATACTTCATTCAGAGAGAGAGAGAGAGAGAGAGAGAGAGAGAGAGAGAGAGAGAGAGAATTTCTAATTACGTATCCCTATCTACTTCATAAAAAGAGTTACAAGGATTAGGATGTCTCAAAGACTTGTTAGTCCATCTGAGGAGATTTACAACTTCATGTGGCAGTTTATTCTACGTGTCGCATACCTTGTATGTAAAGAAGTTCCCGCAATGGAATGTGATGTATCTCTTCAGTTCTAGTTTCCATCCATTATTTCTTGTCTGGTTTTCGTTTAACGTAAATAGGTTACTGTCTACTTTTGTTATGCCTTTTAGTGTTTCTATTATTGTCCTCGCAATCGTCGTGTTTCTAAGCCGTGCATGTTCAAGCTATCTAATCGTCTTTGCTAACCTATTTGCCTGATGGATGGAATTAACTTTGTGGCTCTTGCTTGTACCCCTTCTAGTCAATGTATGTCCTTTCTTAGTGTGGGTGACCAAAACTGTACTATATATTGAAGATTAGGTCTAACTGTTGATGTGTAGTGCATAGCTGCAGCACGGTTTCCTTGTTTCTGTATTTGAACTGCCTGTATATGTATCCCACTAGTTTCTGTGCCTTCTCTTCAGCTTTTATGCACTGTTATGTGGATATTAAGTCCTTGGTAATAATGACGCGAAGGTCTTCTTCTTGTCCCATACTATTTATATCATTCCCAAGCAGTATGTAGTTGCCATTATTTTGTTCCTATTTGTAACACTTTACACTTCCACGTTAAAAGGCATTTGCCATCTTTTTTACCACTCTCCTATTTTCTTTAGATCATTTCTTAAACTTTCTACTGTCTCTGGGTCTGCTGCATTTACACGTAGTTTGGTGTAATCTGCAAATTTGACTATCCTGCTAGTTAATCCTACCTGAATGTCATTAATATAAATAAAAAACAAGTGCGGGCCAAGGACAGAACCCTGAGGAACTCCGCTCGTCACATCTACACATTCTGATTATTACGACTCTGTTTTCGATTATAGTTAGCCAGTCTTCGATCCTGTCTGCTTTTTCTCCTACAATTCCCAAAGCTCTATCTTTTGTCCTTCATTTCGTGTGTGGAACTTTGTCAAAGGCCTTATGGAAATCTAAGTAGAGTATAGAAAACAGATAGACATTTCATCCAGAAACCACCTAGTAATTACTTGAGAGAGAGAGAGAGAGAGAGAGAGAGAGAGAGAGAGAGAGAGAGAGAGAGTTCAGTGATTAAGCATGAGAGAGAATTTGGTGGTTGTAGGAGAGAGAGGCAGATTTGCATTGATAAATGGCCTCTGTTACAGCTATAATTATAAGTGACATGGGACGGCCGTCGCTGCCGAGTCGTGGGTAAGTGTCATGAATATGCTATACCCCTATTTCCAAGCCGTCCTCAGTCCGTACTCACGAAAGTTTCGAGTACTTTTAGTCCTTAAAATTAAAGTCCCTAAAATAAAAGTAACAATGAAGATCCTTGTACAATGTAGATCTGCTCTCTTGAACATTCACTCTTTTTAATAAGCACCTATTTTAAGGACCTTAATCTTCAAGACAGTCAGAAATGTAATCCTTATTGTAATACACTCCCTTGGTTTATTTCCATATAAAGAGGAAAGAGAAAATTAACCGTGAGAAACTTTGAAAAGAAGAAACCCCAGGTTTTATTGTCTCTACTATTTATGTAGCAACTGAGCCATATTAGACTCATTTTCAAATGCGACGTCCCGAAGAGGAAAATTAAATTAGAACGCGATTGTCGTAGCCTTATGGGTGTCTCTCTCTCTCTCTCTCTCTCTCTCTCTCTCTCTCTCTCTCTCTCTCTCATTCACGTCCCTTTTTTTTCACTCTCCATTCCCCAAACCCTCCGCCTACTCACTTTTCATCCTACACGCCACTGCTCCTTTCGACCCAACCACCCAATTCCTCCTTCTTCCCTTTCTTTTCCCTTCATCATTTTTTCTTCCCCTTCCGTTTCATCGGTCCCTCCTTATCTATATCACTATCCCCTCCCTCCATTCCTGTCCGTTTCACCTCCACTTATCATCCAAATACCTCCCTTTCCCAGCATCACACCTCCTATACAGGTGTCTGATCGTCTCTTAGGAAACAGACAATAACAGTTGCAAGGGTCCCTGCAATAACATTGGATAACGAGGGTCTCTCCTCTTGTGTAGGAGTTCGTTAGACTCTGTTTTGCTCGACTTTTTTCATAATAGTTTGCTCTGTCTCTCACTCCCTCTTTTGTAGACTATTTTTTTTATTATTCTGCCCTGGAGAGTGAGGGTAAATTACAAGGGATCCTAATTGAAGGAAATATGAATCCCAAAACGAAAGAATTAGAAGGGTTCTTATGGCGACGACGACACCCATGTATGATTGGAATGAGTTTTGTTGATTAGAGAGTAGATGTAGTGCTCTCTCTCTCTCTCTCTCTCTCTCTCTCTCTCTCTCTCTCTCTCTCTCTCTCTCTCACACACACAATGGTCGAGGTGAGGGCTACTATAGAACATGTGGTTAAATTTCCTGAGAAATTTTACTGCAAACAACTCTCTCTCTCTCTCTCTCTCTCTCTCTCTCTCTCTCTCTCTCTCGTCTTGTGTGTGTGTGTGTGTGTGTGTGAGCGCGCGTGCCCATAGTTGTTTTGACACCAGTTTAGTCTTTCGCCATCAAACAGGTTCCTATATGTTGGGCACCCAAGCCTTGACCTTCCCTTTAACACTCGTGAGTTACACCAAGTAGAGATGATAACTTTATGTGAAGTGGAAAATGAATGTGGGGACATACTGAACAAGAAAACGTCAAGAAAATAGCTCTGATTGTCCTTATGATTATGCAGCAACTGGGTCATGTTCTACTCATTTTCATTTGTAACGCCGCGAAGTGAAAATTAATTTAGAATAACAATGGCGTCTCCTCTCGGGTCGAACTGTCGCCCGTTTCTTTCACGTCTGTTCTCTCTCGCTTCCATCTTTCTCTTTCGTTCCGTTCCCAATACATCCTTTTCCCTGCAATTCCCTAATCTTATGCTTCCTTTCCCCACCTTCTATTTCCCTTTTTTTTCCCTTATCTCTTTTCCTACCATACTTTAATTACTCCCATTTTCGTTTCTCAGTTCCCGCTAACCTACTTCCCTTCCCATCTCCCCACCCTTGATTTTCTCTTTCTTCTTACTCATCCCCTATTCCATCCTATCCCCCCATCCAAATATTCCCATTTTCACCTCCCTCTTCCATTTCCTCTGCACTTCCTCCTTTCGTCTCTCCCTTTTCCATCCACCTACCGCTTAACCTAAGCATCTCGCCTCTTAGTCCGGGTGTTGGATCGTCTCTTAGGAAACAGGCAATAACACTTGCATGGGGCCCTGCAATAACACTGCAATAGCATTTGACACCGAGAGCCTCTGCGCCCTTATGTAGGAGTTCGTTAGACTGTTTAGCTGGACCTCTCTCTCTCTCTCTCTCTCTCTCTCTCTCTCTCTCTCTCTCTCTCTCTCTCTCTCTCTCTCTCTCACGACTTTTTTTCATTTTAAGTTCGCTTTATTTTATTTCCTGTAAAGTGAGAGTAAATTGAAATGGAGCTTAATTAAGGAGAATATGAACTCCAGAAGGTAAGAATTAGAAGAGTTCTGGTGATACGACAACCGCAACGATGCTTCTTTTCGATTGATGGAATGATTTTTAGCAATTAGAGAATATAGTGGTGGGTCTCTCTCTCTCTCTCTCTCTCAAAATGGTCGAGGTGTGGACTACGAATGAGTTGGTGTTTAAATTGACTTAGAAATGTTATATTAAAAGCCCCCCCCCCTCTCTCTCTCTCTCTCTCTCTCTCTCTCTCTCTCTCTCTCTCTCAAAATGGTCGAGGTGTGGACTACGATTGAGTTGATGTTTAAATTGACTTAGAAATGTTATACTAAAAAGCCGTCTCCCCCCCTTCTCTCTCTCTCTCTCTCTCTCTCTCTCTCTCTCTCTCTCTCTCTCTCTCATTGGATACAGTTTAGTTGGCTAAGGAGGGAATATTCTTCGGCGAAAGTCTTGGGGATATTTCCGATGCTCATTTGTTTGAACTGACAGTGTGTGTGCAGTTTATTGTTTTCTTAATGTTGTTGTAAAACTTTTAGGTCGACTATATATCCTCTAAAGACTTGAACAAACAACGTTTTACTTTTATTACGTTTTTAGTTGAAAAAAAAAATTATATAGTACAGTGAGCCATCTCATGTCTATTTAAAGGTATACATAAACAGTAACAACATCCAAAAAAAAAGGTCAAGATTGATGCAAGCGTGCTCGCGCGCACACGCACATATATCCATATAATTCCATTATTAAGAAAACCTTAAACTGGACACTGCCAGTTCGAACAAAGTAATATAATGAACTACGCAGCCCGAAAAATCGTATAAATTGCGATTTCCGAATTTATTTCACCGATAAAGAGAGAGGTGGACCATTTTATTCTGTAATTAACAAAAATCTTTCCATCATTAATCCTGAAGTCTAATGGAATTACATAATTCTGTGGTTCTATCATAAGAAATGTTCTATTCCTGCCTTCCTAAATTCATATAGCTATCCCTCAGCTAAGTTCCATTCCAACTCGCCTTTGCTTCTCAGGGCGATGAATTAAAAAAAAAAAAAAGTGAGTGAGAGCAAAGAGAGATCAAATCAATCCAAACAATATAATGAAATCCTACGTAAGGGAGGAAGACCCTCGATATCAAATACTATTGCGTTGTTATTACAAGCTTCATGCAGTATCATATATATAGATATTATATATACGCTGAAGTATATATATATATATATACTGCCATGAAGTATATATATATTATATATATATAATATATATATATAATATATATATATATATTATATATGGACTGTACTAATATTAATAACTTTAATTTAATGAAAGAGCCCAAGGAAGTTTACTTAATCGCCTAATAACTTGATCAGATTAGAAATACCAATATCAGCCTTTTCCAAGAAATATAATATCGGCACTATCGAAAACCTATGGCGAATTCGAAGTAATATTCTTGATATAATCGGCTCAGAAATAAGTCTGTATTGAGGTTCAATGTAAATCAGTTCTTAGTGGCAGTTCGCATATTGCAGTCTAGGTAGGTTGTTTCAATGATCATTGTTTTCTGTTGTTTGGGCTATAATTTAGAATTAGGCAAATCCATACCCGTTTTAGGAAGACAAAGGTAATACGATTTGTATTATGAACAATTTTACTTTGTGGGAAAATTGTGAAGAGTCTTTTTTCGGCCACTAGAGGGAAGCACCAGAAGCAGCGTGAGGTGAGAGAAGATGAAGAAAGGTCTTACGATCTATGATCGCTGGTCAGCCGTTACCAAATCTTGTATCTATAAGAGACAAAACTGAATCAGTGACAACAGTGAGGCAGGTTTACATAGGAGCAACTGTGAATGGTCAATTTTGTTATTGTTTCAGTAATGGGTGATGGGGTGTTGAATTCTCAGAGAGCTTAGCTATGCAAATACTGATTCTCTCTTTTCTTTCCTATCAATAACAGACGACCACCCCTAATTGACAAATCGTCCAATGAACACTCACAATCGATAATCATCTAGCAAACACACACACGGATTACAACTTCCCCACTAAGCGCGCAAACACAGAAGCATAGATAACTGACTTACACACGCGGGCGCACTCACGCGCGTATTGTCCACGCGCTGGATGACAATATCCTGTGGATGACAGAGGATGACCCGTGTTAATGGGCATCCGTCCAACATGTTGGCTTCATCCCTATTTGCTTGCAAGCGCCCTGGCCCCTCAGTTGCAAGGGGGAGAGGAGTAAATTGCTGCGAGTCGTGAGATATCTCGAATTGCAATTTCTTGCATAGTAAGATGTTCAGTTCTCGGAATCCTGCATTCTCTGCCAACTTAAGATCTCGTAGTGCAACCGAAGCGTTGTTTTCATGCCAAATGTTTAGTTGCTGTTGTTGTTGGGTTGACCTAGTTTTGTGCTTGCCTGGGATCTTGTTCTGTAAGCATTCAATATAAAAAAATGTTGAATCATATTCTTATTTTCATTATTTGTATTCTCATTTCAGCTTCCTGTAAATTGTTGGTATACTTCAGTTATATTTTACGTAATTTTATTCATAAATGTATTTTAAGTTCAATATAAGTTTTGCAATCTTGGGATTTTCATGCAGTAGTCAACTTGCCTCTTTATGTAGTAATGCGGAGGCGAAAACCTCTGCGAGAAATAAATAAATAAATAAATAAATATATATATATATATATATATATATATATATACATATATCTTATTTTAATTTTAATATATTATATATATATTATATACTATCTTTTACTATGTATGAATAACTTGATCACGAAGTATATAAAACGTGAAGCTATGTATAAATAAAGGTTTTTTTTTTGCCACGAAGGAAAAAAAATGAAAAAAACGAGTTGGCCGAGTACTTTCGGTCCTATTCGGACCCTTTACTCATTTTTTTCCTTCGTGGCAAAAAAAACCTTTATATATAATATATATATTATATATATATATATAGATATATATATATATATATCATATAATATATAATATATATATATATATTAATATATAATATAATATATAATATATATATACACGCCACAATGCGCTTACCTCCTTTTGGTACAACAAAGCCACCTCGGTATAATGTGATTTCCGACACAGAGAAACGTAGGATTCTTTGATATGTAGGACAGAGACATGTACATTTAACATTTTTATGTCAGCTCGTGCTTTTCTTCCAGTAATGGCATTCTGACATCTCGAACTGTATGAGAGGTCATGCATCTGAAGGCATAGAGGTTGCGTTGTGATATTTGTTCACGATGACAACGTCGCAATATCCTATAACACAAGATGTTGAAACGCTTTCTTTCTTACGTTTTCGTCGGAATGTTTTGTTTTTTTTTTTTTTTTTTTTTTTTTTTCACATTTACTACACTCTCTATCTATCACTCTATATCTATTATCTATCATACTATCTATCATCATACCTATCTATTTATATGCATTTATGGTCGTGTTTATGTATGTATTTGTATACATATATACACACCCATATATATATACCTATATGTATATATATATATATATATATATATATATATACTTATACATAGGTATATATATTACATAAAAATGTATATATATATATATATATACTATATATATTATATATATATTATTATATATATATATATATATATATATATATATATATATTTAAGCGTTTCAATTAAATCAAGTTTTAGTCTTGTTAGTGGGAGAGTGACTGGTATAGTGCAGATATGGGGCTGGGTCACTGGTGTGTTATATTTCCATGGCTGTTTGATATGTCCACGGATGGAGAAATGCCAGACGTCAGGGAGAGGAGAGTAGTTATAGGTGCTAAGTCATGAGATACGAAGATGGAGCGTGCTATACCTGATGTTTGCAGATGACAGTATTGAATGGCAATATAGAGGAGAAACTGCAGGCTAGGGAGAGAGTTTGAAAGTGATTGCAAGAGAAGATTGGGAGTCAATCTGAGCAAGAGAAATCTTATACGGGTAAATGGGAACTAGGGAGATGGAGTAAAGAATGCTGATAAAGGAAAAGGAAGAAGGGAAGCAACTGATTCATGTACGTGTTTGGCAATAAATAATTGGAAATATTGTACAAAGGCAATAGGGGAAACAAGAAAGGTAACAGTGTGTGTAAAAGAATGGAAGGAAACTTATAGGTTCTATGAAAGCTAAGATTAAAGTGTTTGATGGAATGGTTAGCAAACTTTCCTTTGTGGAAGTGAAATGTTGGTGACGAATGTAAATTCAAGAAAGTAGTGGAAGCTGTAGAAATGAATTGTTTACTCGTATGTGGTATGTATCTTATAAGAACATATACAAGTGTGAGAAATGTGGATATACCTAAGAGAGGTCAGATGGTTCGAGTAGTAAAAAGATCGATCAGAGTGTTTTAGATGGTAGGTTGGGGGAGTGAACATACAATTCGGAAGTGTTTGGAAGAAGGAGAGGAATGCCTGTAAAGAGTTAATTAAATGGCATGAAAGATGTGTTTTGAAATTGGAGGTCTCAGCATCCAGGTACCTAGAGATTGCGCATAAGATTGCCTGTGTTTGATGCACTGCAGATGTGTAAGTTTATGACCCAGCTAATGTAGAGGTTTTCTGAACAGAGGCTCTTTCAGGATTCAATAGTTTAAGTGTGTCTGTGGTAGCGATCATTATAATTTAATTTTCAGAACCCCCCCCTGATACAGTAAACGACTTGGTGCATTTGTTTTAGTCTGCGAGTCCAACTTCTCGTAAAATGCTAAGATTGCAAGAATTGTAGAAGCTGGATTGCATATGCAACTTTTCACAGGGAATTTTATGTTATACAATAAAGTTTGCAAGGTTGTCATCTTACTGACAAAAGTTTCAATGTCTTGAGTTCCCAGCTTATAACTGTGAATCCGTAAAATCGGGATGGCTGTGTGTAGACCGTATGTCCTATTGAAATTAGACTTAAAAAAATGTGCTAAATGATTTTGTGTGTTCAAGAGTGTGTGTTGGTATAGCAGGCTCTTACAGTATGGGAGTTCATAGGCATTTGTGATAGGTTACTGGCTGAGGCATTTGTTCACATCCAATCACTTAAAAAGTTATTTCAAAAAGATCTCCAAATTAGAAAGGTAAAATACGTTCAAGACTAATTTTGAAGAATAAACTCAATTTTCACTTAATCCTGCATTCTTATTTAACACGCAAAATAACTGTAAATTTCTATCTAATCACGAACTCGGGGTCGCTATTTAATCATTCCGTAACCCCATTAGGTCTCGTCCGAGCTGAAACAAAATATTCGCTACCACCGTAGCTTACCAGAGGGGTGGGATCCTGGGGTGTTAGGGGGTTGGAGGTTGGGTGCGGGTTGCTTATTCGTTCATGAACTATGCCGGAGGATTAGCCCACGGTGGTACAAACGGAAATGAAACAAAAAATGATGCAGAGAGAGAGAGAGAGAGAGAGAGAGAGAGAGAGAGAGAGAGAGAGAGAATCACTATTCAGTAATTGTCAAGGTTAGTTACAAGGAAATCCAGAAATTATTTTGATTAAAGAGTCTAACAATGACAATTGACAACTAATACGATGGGTTACGATGTGTTAATCTGTCTCTCCCTATATAGATCAATTTCCTGTCTTTAAAATCTCATTTACCCGATGGTCTTCAAATGTGTTGGACTTGTAAATTCGTCAGTGTGATTGACTTGATATCCCGGAGAAAAGAAAACCTGTTATTTATTCAAATGTGTAGAATATTGAAACTAGAGTGAATAAATTGAAAGGTAATACGGTACTGTGAAATTAATACTTACTGATTATGTTGCAATAGATACGATGCTGAGAGTTGGTAGACTAAATAAAGATTTCTGCAACTGTGCCGCACTTGGACGAATTCATTTTCTCTTCGATGTTTATGAAGACTGAACAATCCAGCATCAGAGCCATAATTACTTGTCCGTCATTCCTGTCTCGAGAATATGAAATTTTTAGCATTCTTCTGTTTAACGAATACTTTGAAGCTCCTGTCCTGGAGAGGTAGGTCTGACGTCAAGGAATATGAGACACCTGAGGCACTGAGACCAAATATTAATTAGTCGTCACCTCAGTCTCAAATTATTAAAAGACAGACATACGTGATATACAAATGCGTGCTATACCTTTTAGGAGCAAACTAAATGTTATTGCATTTTGATGACGAAGTTATCATCTCTTTGACTGCAAAGGCCGATGGCATCCCAGTGGTTTAAACAGACATAAATAAAACTAGTGAAAGTAGGAAGAATGAGAGGATGCTGCCCAACTAAATAAACGAGTGATCTGCCTCCTAAAAGACTTGAGATTTTGCCGGTCATGAAACACAGGAAAATCAGGGCTCAAGAGCTTACTAGGAGAGAAACGGAAACCGACCGTCACTGAACTGTGGAATCGGAAGATTAGTGATTTCCAGAGTGTAAATGCGAGAAGATTTGGCCTGACGATTGTTAAAACACTGCCTGAAACCAGGAGGATTTTTATTACTTGAATTCAGTGAGCAATCTAAATGGCAATACAGAAAATGAAGGAGAAAAAGAGAATGCAGCTTGTAGCGGAGAGGTGGAGGATAAAAAGCAGAGGCAAGAGTAGAAATATTTACTAGTGAAAACTTAGGGAATATATAGCGAGGGGGCCGGGGGGGGGGGGGGGGAATAAAAATTTATGAACTGGGAAAAGGAAAAGAACATAGGAAAATTTAATGATGTTAAAAGTGCTTTCTGAAAGATTTTCCAGCATTCTAAATGATGTTATCTTTCTGAGGTAAGTCTGAAGGATGTTGAATGCCCAATATAGAAATACAAGTGAGAGGTTGGATGGCATTTGCTGCATGGTTGAGTCACTGCGGACAACATTAATTGATGAACAGGTAAACTGGAGAAGGTCTTTGACGAGGAAAGAAAAAGAGTAGGTGTGGGAGAACTGGTTCAGCCGCACGATAATGAAAAATTAACAAAAAACCCACTAAGCCATGATTTCAAAGGGGAGAAAATAGTTAAAGACTATGAAACGTATGCCTCTGTAACAATGTTTAAAGGCCCAGGAAACCAAAGTTTCACAGCTTTCAAAGCAATGATGTCAGCTCGGCATAGCACTGGCGCTGTGTAGAGGAAATGAGAAGATGAAGACGAACGTGAAAGTAAAAGTAATGAGAAAGTGATCAGAAGTATGAGGGAAATGTGAAGGAACAGATTTATAGAAATGTACGAAGCGTTTCAAATTTTGTTATGTAAGTGTGTGAATGAAAGATTAAACAAATCTTGTCTATCTCTTCTTCTATATACATTTTCGTATTTTTGTTTCTTTATATGATTGTACATAAGCTGTCACGACTTTATTCCGCGATTATATGAATAAAATCTTTTAGAAATATAATGTATTTTCTGTTTTTGTAGATTATTTTCATACATGTTTCAAGAGAGAAATGGACGTGTAGTGGACTCAATACTTTACAGTATATTTCTTTACATTTCGCTGATGCCATTTTGAGACTGAATCATTCTTGGATTTTATACTAATATGATAGTAGAATTCAGGATATTGAAATTCCAAGTATCCGCGTGCTGACTGTAAAATCTGATATCAAGATACGACGTGGTATGATTTCTTTCTCTGAATTTAAACTATGCGAATTTTTAGTATGTAAATCACGACCGCTGGTGCTTTCTCTCTCTCCGGTCCAGAGTTAGTTGTTTCAGTTTGTATTCATCCGATTTCGTAACTTTGCTGTTTTAAAGAGATTTTGGTAAATGGTGGAAGAACACGTCTATTTTATTTTCTCTCCTTGAATCTGTTTCGACTAAAAGGCATCGGAGTGCGAACCTGAAAATATAGGATCTTGTTAAAGAAAGTTTTTTTTTTTTTTATAAATCAGCAATTCTAAATCAGGATTTAACTTTCAGTGTAAAAAGGAGAACGGGAAACCAAAGAACTTTACCTAAGAAATAAAGAGATTTTGAGCAAATAAACGTATAGCCTCAGTTCAAGAAATTTTTAAAATTAATAAAACATTAAAACTATTAATTTTGAAATTAAATATGAAAAGGTGAACGAGAAATTAAAGGACTCAGCGCAAGAAATAACAGAATTTTAACCTACAATTGCCTCTGTTCAAGAAAATGTATCAAATATAATAAGAACGAGAAATCAAAGGACTTAACCCAAGAAAAAGAGAACTTAAACGTGTAATGGCCTCTGTTCGAGATAGTGTGTTTTTTAACGTAATCAACAGAGATCTGAATTTCAAAGCTAAATAATTAAAGGAAGAGAGGAAATACGAGGAATTAACACAAGAAATAACAGAATTTTAATTTTTAATCCCTCTGTTCAAGAAACTGTTTTGAAAATATCAACAATTAGATATCAGGATTTTAAAATCAATTATAAAAAGAAGAACGAGAAAACCAAATGACTCTACTCAAGAAATAAGAGAATTTAACATAAAATAGTCTCTGTTCAAGAAAGTATTTTGAAGAAATCAACCATCAGAAACCAGGTTTTAAAATTAAATATACAAAGGAGAACGCGGAATCAAAGGACATTTCCTAAGAAATAAGAGAATTTTAATATAAATGGCCCTTGTTCAAGACACTTTCTTTAAAAAGTCAACAATCAGAAATCAGGATTTAAAAACTAGATGCAAAAAGGGGAGTAAACGAATTTTGCTGAATAAATGAGATAATTTTAACATTTAATGGCTTGTGTTCAAGAAAATGTTTTGAAAAAAAAAGATCAGCAATTCGAAATGATGATTTAAAATTGAATTTAACAAGGAGAACGGGAAATCAAAGGACTCTACCCAAGAAATAAGTGAATATTAACATAAAAAGGTCTTTGTTCAAGAAAATGTCCTGAAAAAATCAACAATTAGAAATCAGGATTTAAAATTTCAGTATAACAATTGAAGGACTTAACCCAAGAAATAAGATTTTAACACGTAATGGCCTCTTGAATCTAAGTGTAATTCTCTCCCGTGTGTCAGCTGTTCCGAGGATTTGAAATACATGACAGACGATTGCGTGGTGGCTGAAGGGAAGAGAATAGGGTTCGGGATACCTCGGAGGAGGGACTGCCCGGGCCTCGGCGGGGAGAATGCAAACAAGAGAACGGCTAGAAGCGCCCGCCGGTGTTTGGTTGATAAGCTTTTGCTAGTTGCTGCTGCTGTTACTGCTGCTGTTGCTGCTACTGCTTCTGAAGCTCCTGCTGCTGGTTGGTGCTGCTGCTCCCGACAATTTCCCCCTGGCAGACGATTCTGTAGAGTCGGTGTGGATTACAGGGTACTTTGGGATGGATTTCGAAGGTGGATTTAAGCCAGATTGTTGTCCATAGTGGAATGGGAATGGAAGGATTAATGCTCTCTCTCTCTCTCTCTCTCTCTCTCTCTCTATTTGTACTGTTTCCCTACAATGTGTTTAGGACCGAGTTGTTGGTCAGGAAATAGTTGTGTGGATGACTTCGCATACAAGGACGGGGAGGGACGGGGCCGATGGGGGTCATTGTTGGACGGAAGTTCATTCGGTGGAAAATAGAATATTCAAGTGGATTGGTGACTGATTCCCGTACATGTGATTGATGCAGGCACGATGTAGTTACCTCCCGTGGAAACAGGGAACAGGATTGTTTCGTCGTCGTTCATCTTTGATGTTGAGACACAAATTTAACAGAGAGAGAGAGAGAGAGAGAGAGAGAGAGAGAGAGTCAGTTGAACATATGTGAATATAGATATATTAATTTTTATTAAATGTCATATATCTAAAAGGAGAATAATTAATTGGTTAGTCGTTGACACAGGGAAGTACTTAGATTTCATCCTCAGCCTAGTGGCATTTTAAAGGTGACTGGACCATCGTTATATATCTAATAGCCTTTTAAGCTAGATACCCAGCTTACTGTGAATGGATTCTTTTTATGCCAATATCTCGGTTCTGAGTCACAGCTACATTGAACTATTATAATTTCTTTAAGGATGAGTTGCATTTTTAACGATCCTTTGGCATATTTGTTTTGAGTTTCGTTTTGCAAATGATCTTTTTTTTCTGCTTAGTAGGAGGTTCCTCGTTGGACGGGTGGTTTTCGCGCTCGGCTACCAATCCGGTGGTCCGAAGTTTGATTCTCGGCGCGGCCAACGTGGAATCAGAGGAATGTATTTCTGGTGATAGAAATTCATTTCTCGATATATATATATATGTGTGGTTCGGATCCCACAATAAGCTGTAGGTCCCGTTGCTAGGTGACCAATTGGTTCCTAGTTACGTAAAAATATCCAATCCTTCGGGCCAACCCTAGGAGAGCTGTTAATCAGCTCAGTGGTCTGGTAAAACTAAGATATACTTAACTTTTTTTCTGCTTAGTAGGGACAAGTTTTGCATCGTTCCAAAGCCAACTATCGTTTCAAATGGAGTATTTTTTATTTTCCTTTTCAAAAGAGACTCTCTCTCTCTCTCATTTTTTTTCAGAATACATTAGTCTTTGCGTTTTCAAACAGGTATAAATATTTTATTTTTACTTTTTGATGTGTTGGCTATTTGGGAAAGTATAAGCCCCTCGGATATTGTCTTTTTTGAGAATAAATGGTTTATTCTTAATATAAACGAGAGAGAGAGAGAGAGAGAGAGAGAGAGAGAGAGAGAGAATATAAAATAAGGGATTCGTATCGTAAGGATCTGTATCTATTTATATATATATATATATATATATATATATATATATATATATATATATATATATATATAATCACGAAGTACACAAGAACCAAAACTGAGTGGAATTGCTGTGCATCTATTAGGACATGTTTCATGTACTACTCTATCAATTTACTTTATGTAAAATGATATTTAATTAATGAGATAAATATTCATCGTATATAAATAAATGAAATAATTTTTTGAGTAATGATCGCAAAATTGACGAAAATCAAAATATCAAAACTACTACAAACAAACTCGGGAAACAGAATGTTTCAAAAGTTAATGAGGAGTCAACATACCGTTCGATACAGAAATTCAAAAGCGAAGTAGCGATATTTATGCTGCACTGTAGCTAATTAGGGCTTAATTCTAGTCGAATACTACGGCTCCAAAATATGGAGGACTACATCCAATGGGAAAGATGCTAAAACTGGAAAATCATCCAAATTGTTTTGCGAAGTGTACGGGTGATTAAGCCTTGTTCAGTAGTTACATATGTTGAAATTCTTACCCAGGTGTTCAAGGGCCCTCATCCCGGCTGTCGTTATGGTTCAACCCATGTAAGTGGCATCACAACCTAGAACACTACCATTTTGTAGATACGACTTCCTTGGAATGAGTCTTTGGTTTTACAAGGTTGAATATTTCATTTAACATGGACAGCTATTGTACAACATAATAATTAATCGTTTTGAATCATTAAGTATGTACCTGTGAATATTAATGATATTGTGTGCTTGTGTTTGTATATATATATATATATATATATATATATATATATATATATATTACGATTATTCGTGTTTGTCTAAGTGGAAGTATTTATTTAATTGAGAGGGTAACCGTTTATCTTCAACAATACTGTTTGGAAGTCGACCTAAGTAGAGCAGATGGTGGATGTTTTGTCAGGATTAACTTCATTTCATATTTTTATAGGTGCAAATGACACATTTTTACGTGATGCTTGCAAAAATGCGTTACCTAAATACGGAGGCTAAGAATGTAATCCTCTTGGGTTTTGCCCTTTGATATTGAGAAAAGCCAGGGTTTTGTTCTTTTTCACTTCAGCAGTGAATTCTACTGTGTATTGTTATGATTTTTACTTACGATTTAAGAAGCGAAAAGTCTGGTCAGGCGTCTCGAAAACCAAATTATCTGCTTGGAAATCATTTAGCCATATCTTTCTTATATAATACGTGTAAATGTTAGCCTGTTGTCACGGACCCCGAGAGGTCCGCCTCAGGTTCGATATTAAAATAAACAAAAAGAATTCAACATCAACAGTTGAAACTAGGGATACGAATATAGAAAGATACACAAACAGAACAAAGGTTTATTTACAAGCTTACTAACAAAGATAAATGAAGAATGGTTTCTCCTATTTACATAACAAAAGTAAAATCTTACACTGCATGAACTGGGGAAACAGTGAGGTACAGAGATGACCGGAACGATTTAGAAGAATCTCGTAGAAGTACTGCGTCAAATCGCGGCGTTCCTGACGATTCTAGAACAATCATGAGAACAGGCGCCTCTAACACGTGCGCGAATGTCTCCTGCTGCAGACCTACATGAAGAAAAGGCATTTTCATTTCCCTTAACTTATCATTCGTCGCTATGAAGCGATTACCATGACACGTCCCCACGAAAAAGAAAAAAAATTAAATCAATTCTGCATAAAGCTTTAATCCAGTTAAACACAGAATTCTCCATTCACACACCCACTCGTGCCAAAACAGAAAACGGCCGTCAGCTACTCATTCTGAAAACTCTAGAGAGGCTATTAGATATCACATTATCCTTTCCTCTTAATTTTTCCTTTTCTGAACTCTGATCAAATATTTCAAAATTCTTAAGTAATTCTGAGTTTTTCTCAAAACTAACTCCTCTCTGTGACACCAATATTACGAACACGGGCGGGGGCCACGTTACGGGTCGTTCTTTATAATTCAGAAGCAAGTTTACATGCATCCACTTTGCTCTACACTTACCCATATTAATTACATAATGTATATTTCCCCTCTTCTCCGAAATTGAAAAAGGAACTTCGAACTTATAAGATAAAGAGGAACCTTCTTTCTGGACTAGTACTAAAACTTTATCTTTCACACAGGACCTTCTCTCTTTTACTCTAAGATCATGTTTCCGTTTAGTCTCCCCTTGACTTTCACTCTTGTTCTCATACGCTAGTTGCCAAGCACCTTCGTTCTCCTCCGCTAGTTGCTAAGCATCTCCTAAATTGTTTTTATAATACTCTAGATTAGTTATATAGTCTTCTCTACCTTCTTTAAGCATTAAATAATAATGTAACAATCGTACGGTCCTTGCGTTACAGCTTCTTACGTGTATTGCCTCGGGATAGCGAGTTAGTCTATCAATGATTGTCAACAGATATATATTCCCTCCCTTACTTCTAGGCAATGGTCCGACCATATCGATAACTACATTCTCAAAAGGTTCGCCTACTGAAGGAATATTACACAACGGAGCTCTGGGAATTACTTGATTCTGTTTCCCGGCAATTTGGCATTCATGACAGCTTAGAACATACCTCTTTATGTCACTCTTCATTTTAGGCCAAAAGTACGCCCTACTAATACACCTGAAAGTTTTACTTACTCCCAAATGTCCTTGCTCATCATGTGCTAACTTCAAAACTAGTTCACGAAGTTTCCTAGGAACCACTAATTGTTCGGTGATTTCCTCTTTACTACCTGACTTAGGCCGAACATAACGACACAAAACTTTGTCCTTTAAACAAAAAGTTTCCTTACACACATTATCGAGATCATCATTCACCTCACATCCAAAAATTTGGGTTAGTGTCTCATCCTCTCTCTGAAACTTGACTAGCTCATCCTTATTCAAAAGGTTGGTGCCTAAATCATCACCGTAACTATTACTGAATTCTACGACATCGACTACGATACTCTCGACAGCTACACCTTCTGTTGGCTATCACTATCACCGACAGAGTCAGGTCTCTCAGCCACACTCATGCCAAGATCAACCTCGCCACCTCTATCACACTCGTTCGAATCCACAAACTCACTCTCGTTCGAATCCACGAACAACTTATGACCATAGTCTGTCTGTATCTAAACCTGACCTAATTACTACCATTTCAGGCACTGGAATATCCCTCACAACAGGATTCACATTCTTGGATAAAGCTAAGTCATTACCGACGTTAATGTCAACGCCATCAATGGGCAAACTGTCAACTACTGCTAGTTTCACCAATCCTGACACTACCTGATTTTCTAAACTCAACTTCAACAAAGGACAAAGAACACAAGTGTTAGGAAATCCACCTAACATGACTTTTTCTTCCATATTGATTTGTGCCCTGTTTGGCACTCTCTCCTAATCAGTGAGACAGCAGCTCCTGTGTCTCGAAGCAAGACTACTTCTCTGTAATCTACTCCTCCAAGAGAGGAAACTACACCTTCTGACAGAAATTCACCAAAGATTTTCCTAGTTTCTCTCATCACATCATTCCTACTTGACGAAAGGTTAACTAGAGACACTGGTTTCTTACTGTCCTTCCTTTCTACTGTACAATTTCTCGCTAAATGCCCTTTCCCATTACATCGGAAACAAGTTAATTCTGAGCCACTAGATGCCACTTTACTATTACAAACCTTAGACGTATGACCAGGTTTTCCTCATATATAACAGGAATAGTCACTTTTACTTGCATTGCTTTTACTAGAACTGAAACTTTTACTGCTTTGTACTCTACCAGATGAATGATCATTTCGCTTCTCACTGACACTAGATTATGAGTCAAACTATATTCGTCTGCTAGCCTAGTTGCTCCTGCAAAAGATACTTCTCGCCTATCTTCTATATAAAGTTTAATCTCAGGGGATACGTTATCTTTGAAGTTTTCTAACAACACTAAGTTCTTTAAACCATCAAAATCCTCAACTTTAGCAGAAGTTAACCAATCAAAAAATAGCCTTTCTAACTTCTTCCCATATTCTACAGACATAATATTCTCGTCCTTTCTCAAATTCCTAAATTTCTTACGGTATGCCTCTGGTACTAACCTGTACGTGCTAAGAACTGTTTCTTTCACAATATCATAATCATCACATTCCTCCTTAGACATACAACTATACACAGTAAGTGCCCTACCACTCAAAACTGACTGTAAATATAGAGTCAACATTTCTTTAGGAGAACCTACTCTTTCATTAACTTCTCAAAACACATGAAATATTTCGTTACATCTTCCTCATCAAACTTTAGTACTAATTTCAGCACTGCACTCATACCTAAGCTATCAGCTTCATTTTCATTCTCGCCTGTCCGACTGTTACGAGGACTTTGCCTTAACCGAGCAATTTCCAACTCATGCATACGTTCTTTCTCTCTTTCTTCCTGCTGCATTACCAACATTTCTACCTCTTGCTGCATTTTCCTCACTTCTCTCTCACTCACTCCTCCATCTCTATCATACTTTTCTCTTTCTTTCCTTTCAACATACTCACGGAGATCATTCCCTTCCAGACCTAGAAGCTTACCAGACTCAATAAACTCTCTCACCAACTCACTCATTCTGGTTCTTTCTATGTTCTCCCTGTTTCAAACTGTTACGGTGCCATATAACCTGACCAAAGGTCGCCACTAATGTCACGGACCCCGAGAGGTCCGCCTCAGGTTTGATATCAAAATAAATAAAAAGAATTCAACACCAACAGTTGAAACTGGGGATACGAATATAGAAAGATACACAAACAGAACAAAGGCTTATTTACAAGCTTACTAACAAATATAAATGCAGAATGGTTTCTCCTATTTAAATAACAAAAGTAAAATCTTACACTGCATGAACTGGGGAAACAGTGGGGTAATGATAATACTTGCTGCCAAGTTTTAGCTGTCGGAAATCAATGTTCGAAGCGATGGCTCCACAAAAGGAGAACTGTATCTTCAGACGTCTTCTTGACTCCGTATTGCAGAAAACAATGTCTAGTCTTGATACTCGAACGGCAGGAACTTATCGAAACCTCTTGTAGAACATTTCTTCCACGTCGAAATGCCTTGGTCGTCCACTCCCGGACGACAACTTGACCAGATTCCAATCAAACTCTCGAGCGCCTTTTTTCTCTCTTATCTTTCTTCTGTTCCTTCTCTTATCTCTCTCTGAGGACTCTGCTCTGATCTCTGCTCTCTGCTGGCCTCTAACTGATGATCTCTGCTGCTGATCTCTCACTGATGATCTACTTCGTCAGTCGTATTTATACGGTAATCTTGGGGCGGGGCCTACCAGCAAACGTCACAGGCTCCCGAGACGACCGTAACGATTTAGAAGAATCTCGAAGAAGTATTGCACCAGAAATCGCGGCGTTCCTCACGACACGTTGGCGCCTGTCGAGTTCTATACCCCACCTGACGATTCTAGAACAATCATGAGAACAGGCGCCTCCAACACGTGCGTGAATGTCTCCTGCTGCAGACCTACTTGAAGAAAATGCATTTTCATTTCCTTTAACTTATCATTCGTCGCTATGAAGCGATTACCATGACACCTGTGAATTATTTAAACTAGAGCCCCTATTTACACTATGTGTTTGTACACAATACCTTGGAATATAAATATCACTTTTTGTTTTTGGAGATAGAAATTCCTTTATTTGATATCTAGTGAACGTTTATTTAAATGTGGGACAGCTTCGAATTTTCGCTGTAATGTCCTTGTTAATATGTAGATGTAGTGAGTAGCAGCATCTGCAACAGCTATGAGCTTGTTGATAAGCCAAACCAGATTATCTTACATATATATAATATAAAAGAACAATTGGTCAAGGACTCTACCCTAGGGACCACCAGAGATTCGTGTAGTTTACTATGGTGCCCATCAGAAACTATTCTTTGCAGTCTGTTTGATACAGCTTCAACCATAATGCCAAGAGATGGTTCACCAACTGCCATTTATGTAAGTTTGTCAAAAAGGCTGCGGTTCACGTTCCCGTAGGGGGTTAGTGCAGTCAGGGTACCTCATGCTGTGCACTGTAGGCATTAAAGTTCTTGCAGCTTGCCTTCGGCCCTTAGTTGCAACCCCCTTTCGTTCTTTTTACTGTAACTCCTTTCATATTCTTTCCACCATCTCTTAACAGTAGATTCATAGCGAATCTGCGTGGTATTCCTCCTGTTACACTTTTCAAACCTTTTACTATTACTTTCTGTTTCAGCGCTGAATGACCTCATAGGTCCCAGTGCTTGGCCTTTGGCCTAAATTCTATATTCAATTCCTGTGAGTCACGAGGGCAAAAGCAGCACTCTAAGTTAAGACCAATCCCAAAAATTTCATATCTGGGGACTAATGTATTACACTGACGGTTGAATTAAGGTGATTACATGTATACAGGCGCGTGCAAAAGCAAAGTTGTAAACTAAAAACCGTTAATTACTTACAACACAGACATTCAGATGTTACACTTACGAAGAGTCACAGATTCAGATACATCCAGTTATAGAAATATGGTGGTACTCTGCGGGGGTAGAGCTACCCCAACTGCATTTACCGCAAGGAATAACATTGCCGATCTCCAACAAACGAAAAAGACCCTTTTCTACTTAAGTTATGAAAAATAACAGATAACTTTGAAGTTGAGTAATCAGATTTAACAGAAAGCAAAAGGAAATTTCCTCTTAAGCCTCAATTTCCATCAGGTTAAGTGAATGCTTTTTAAATTCATGCTTCCTAAAAACTAAACTAGTCAGCTTAACCGCAGGGCAACAGGATGAGGAATGTTGAAATTCTCATAGCTCTGCATACTGTCAAAAGCATCAATTAATATGTCTGCATTTATCTTCGGACAGTGAGTGGCAGAGCCATCTGATTTCAGTAGAGAATGAACTGTGACTTCGCCAAAAATGCAGATTTGAGAGCACCCCATATCTATGGTCCTGAGTCTTATTTCTTACCAGAAAGGGGTTCTCATTTAATCGAATTATATTCATTTCTAACTGAAGTATAAATCCTGTGAGACACAGCTCTTAGATTCCCTTAGTCATTTCATATCAAATCAGATTTACTTCCGTCCCAAAGACTGTGCGATCACTGTTACTGCAAGCGTTGTCTTTAATATGATAATTAAACAATCAAGAAATATTTCCGCTATTTACTTTGTTCTCAGCTCTTTCATTTGAAGAAGCAATACAAGTTTGACAAATTCTGGAGTGAAAGTTCACTCAGAATACCATTCTAGTCTCCTTGACATTTATTATACATGTTAAAGGAGAAGGTCACTTTAGGAATGGTTTGCTCAGTTGCAATGATTGGAGAAATTAAAGCATGATTTGAAGTCGCGATTGGAGGACCTACAGTACCCACAGGTTATAGTAATAAGGGAACCAGTGGATATTATATCCAAGTAATTAGCTGACTTGTGAGGTTCAGAACTAAAGTCAAGAGCACTTTATTATTATTATTATTATTATTATTATTATTATTATTATTATTATTATTATTATTATTATTATTATTATTATTATTTCAGTAGAGGAAACCTATTCACATAGAACAAACACAGAAGGGCCCTTGACTTGAAATTCAAGCTCCCAAAGAATATTGGGTTCAACCTCCCACCGCAGACCCCACACTGTGGCAGTAACTGTTCATGATACAGAGCCAGTGATTTTTCATCGCCATGGGGGAGACGCGAATCTGCGACATATGAGTGGCATTCACGACGCTAACCGCTA
>NC_061110.1:80859215-80874215 GCF_015104395.2 Macrobrachium nipponense | reverse complement strand
CGGCACTGAACCATTGGATAAAAAGGATTAGAAGTTCACAGTAGTAAAGAGGCAAATAAATTTCAAGTGTTTCATAAGTGAAGCCGTCGCCATCTTAAAGATTTGGCTTTCGTAGCTTTTCTGAAAGAAAATTGAAGAAACATAAATATATTTTCATGGTTAAATCCTCTTGATTGTTGCCACATAATGAAGGCTATCTTTAATTTATAGTGGAATAAGTGAAATTAAGGAATTTCTTTTGAAAATAGGAGTCCCTCTTTTTCTATATAACTATTAGCACATATCTAGTTTCAGTTTTTCTTAAATATTTTGTAGAGTGCAGAAGAGACCAAATGAACAAATTTGCGAAAGCATCCATGTAAGTATATTGTACTAACAATTACCTACATATATGATATTGTGGATTTTGTATTCGTTTTAGCTTGATGATTGTATTACTATAAATAAATCTACTGATCATTCTCAAATGCCAAAATACCTCTTTTAGGCTTTCATTCTTTTGTAAGAGATGAGAGTTTTATATCTTTTTTGTATTTTAAAAATATTATAAGGATTTTATTTACTGTTCAAAATTATTGCCTACACTAATCTCATTTCATGATATGAAAATGTTGATTTGTTGGGCTGTAGAAACCAATTGAATAAGTGTGAAGGAATTAATGTTTTTCTTTTCATCTTGAACATAACGAAACGCCACAGGAGTCTGTACATGGCTTAGGTCATTAATTCCAAGAATATTTTACGTGTGATTGCTGAGAAGTGGTTAAAGTGGATACACTGAAAGTAAAAAATCCAACAGCAACTTTGTTTTTCGCCTTTTGTGCTCTCTCTCTCTCTCTCTCTCTCTCTCTCTCTCTCTCTCTCTCTCTCTCTCTCTCTCTCTCTCTCTCTCTCCTTCAGGAACTATTTGATTTGATTTTATGAAATTTTGGCTGCCAAGTCAAGCACTCCGGTAGTTTCAGCCATTCATCGCCTAAGAGGGAGTCGAAGTAATAGTTAGAAAGTTTGGAGAGGGAGATTGAAGACAGGAAGCGATAAAGGGGGTAAAGTGAGAGGCTAGAAAGTGGGGGGTGCCGCTAGGGGCCGAGGGGGGGACGTTGAAAACACCTGCAACAAATCTTGAAGATATTGCACACAAAATTTATGTGGAAAATATAAGTTATTAAATATATATATATTAATATATATATATATATATATATATATATATATAGTATATATATATTATGTTATATATATATATAAATATATATATTTTTTTTTTATATATATATAATATATATATATACATATATATTATGTTATATAATATATTATATTAACTTATATATAATAATAAATATATATATATATATATATATATACTATATGATATATATTATAATATGTATAATATATATATATATTATTATATACAAATATATATATGTATACTATATATATATATACTATTATAATGTATATATATATATATAGATATATATATATATATATCATATTTATATTTTCCCAATTAATGGATCGGTCAGTTTTATCCCAATTCACTAACCACTGAACATTATAAATGTTACATATTCTTTCAGAACTTTAGAAGGATCGCATTTCCCGCCCCCGAATATGAAATTCTCAAGTCCAATGGGCAATAAAATCAATGAAATGAGACCTTCATATGACACGCTGATTTGGCATTAGAATGGCACCAGTGGCGTCATAGGGGAAATCGGCATTCATGCAGTTCCTGGACGGTAGTAAGTTTCTTGACAGTTTTGTAAGTTCTTGTTTTTGTGGAAAGTCTGCAGTGGTGTAAGTTTCTGTGCACAGTTAGGATTTCCGTCAAGCGTTTTGACAGTTGGAGGAGCTGAATGACTAATGCTTCTAGTAGTGTTTGCTTGGGTCTTTTCTTATTAGTTTACCACAGCATCCTCCAAAAAGTACAACCATTTTTTGGGGTGTTTATCTCCATCGTCCCTGTCAAAGGAAATTTTCATATTGTCATTGATATCATGAGATTAAAGGTGAAAGTATCACCGAAAATCTGTCTGTCACATACTTCATATTCAACCTTTGAACTTTATAGAGAATGAAAGAAAATTCCCCTCTGTTTATTATATTCCCCTTCTCAACTTCCAAAAGATTACCATAGGACTCCCCTCCCCTCCCATCTGATCCTCACCCTTCCCCAAGAGCATTACTTCGGCCCCTGTTTTATTATCATTTATTTTTAGACCGGCATTGGGCTTACTGAAGGATCAAACAGTTCACTAATACTCGACGGTTTAGAGAGATATTTTTTCCCCCAGAGCATGTTGATATTTTGGGCCAAAAATAGCAAATGCTGAAATTCCGGGGAAGTCTAAGGGAATGGCACCGGAGGAATTGCATCAAATCATAAAGTGAATACCAGTGTTAAACGCATTCGGGGAATGTGGAAATGCTCATAATGGCTGTGTGTGTGTGTGAAACATTCGCTACGGTTTAATTCTTAAGTGATGCTATGATATTACGAAGAGGCAGTGATGGTCGGGATTAGTTTGGGTGTGTAATGGCAAGGAGGTCCAGGAACGAATTGTTCTTCATTCAAGAGTTATTAATTATTACTATAGTGGTACTTTTATTATCCTATCTATTTATATTGCTAACAATAAAAAGGAGGGTGACAATTTCTTGAATTATAATTAATTCCGTATGAGAATGGGATTTATGTTAAGCCTTGTGATTTAATTCGAAAAGGATTCTTCTTTGATTTGTCAGTTTTTGAGGAATCATTTAATTATTTGAAATAAGCTGTTAGTCCAAACTACTTACGTCTAAAGCAAGTGTATCACTTACAGGAAAAATGCCCTTTTTTCTTAAGAACTATACTTGGAAAAGTACTAACGAGAAATTTACTCATCCATATTTCACGAAAAAAAATCATTGATATAATATTATCGCAGCGTTGCTATAGAATAATAATTGCTCATTTAGATGTAACATGGTGTATTAACTGCGATGTACTAAGTGAAGCAGATACTTTTATGCTTACTTCAAACATTTGTCCAAAAAAAGGTAATAATGAGAATTGCCGGCTCAATTAGTGCCCCACAAACGTTGAAGGTATTGCACTAAAATTTCTTATGCAATATGAAGAGAAATGTTGAAATTCTGATTGTTGAGCCTTCTTTAAATAAAGTGTGAATGGTATCAGATATGAGGCTACATTATGATGTATTAAAGAAAAACTAATTGATAGAATAATGACGCAGAAGTGCGTAGTTCGTAAGTTTTTCTGTAAAAAAAAAATTTTAGACTTGTCCTTTTACAAGTAAATAAATGAAGTGCAGTAATTGTGAATATGGTTATTAATATTCAGCGAGATTGTATTACTTTTATATCACTATTGATATTTATAAACAGTATAATGCAAACTATTTTTGTAATGAAAAAAATATCCAAGACAATTAACTTGTCAACAGTTAAGCCCCTTCCACATGAGTGGCAAATTACACGGCGGGCAGACACTGTTACCAATTTTGTAGCTAGATGGTGATCACGAGTTTGGTCCAAGCCATAGGTTCGCCTGCCTGTGCGTGTTGCATGCCTTGGACTGTTTGATCTGGTAGCACTGTTTAAAAGCGAGAGAATTATGGGCAAATCCAAGTACCCGTCGTGTCTCTCCCCCTCGTGTGGGAGGGGCTTTGAGAGTGATTTCATTACGCGCTTGCTGTTGGTCAACCATTAATCTTTTATAAAATAAGCTTCGTATTTTGATTTTATTTACAGTTTTTAAAACGACTTTCAACAGTTATTGCTGGTGGCTGGTGGTTTCTTATGGCCTGTCCACACTAGCTGGCATGTCTCTTGGGCGCTTCCAGCTGTTTATATTTTCTCTCCCTTCTGAAACGGTGTTACCAGACAATCGCATCGTTCTGGCCCCATACTCGTTCGGTCAGTTAGTGGAATGGGTTATGGGAACAGTGTTTGCCCGTCGGGCAGTGCCCGTTAGTGTGGACAGGGCTTTACAAGAAGCTACACATATTCGTCTAGTGTTCCATATGGAAGTGCTGTTGACTTTACCTTTTATAGTCTTAACTATAGGCATGATTTTTGGCCTTGCAAATTAAAAATTATGTAGTGCACTGACTATTAAACATATTCATTTTTCATTAACCTCAGATCGCAATGTAATTCTTGTCTAGATTAAAAAAAAAAACTGCAATTAATCATTAAGTTTAGCAGTTAGTTGGGTATGAAACTGAACCCCAGGCGAACTAAGACTTATACTGATTAGCATATCTCGTTCTGTCTCCACTCCTTGATTACTTTGCATAGGAAACACTATATATCACGTTTTTTAATATTCAACAACGATTGGTATACACATATATACACTATATATATATATATATATATATATATATATATATATATATATATATATATATTGTGATGGCATGTTAACCACTACACGATACACTTATCCAATTATAGGTTACACCTGTAATCACTAAACAGAATACGAAATTCACAAGGTGTGAAATTGTATCACAACCTTAAACCACAGTTTGCAAAATCAATTCAGGGGTGAAAAACACTTGAATTTAATACATAACTCTTAGGCAGAAATCACACCTGAACCTCTATAATACAAAAATATATGAATAACAAGCTCACTTAAATAGCCACTAAACAAATCCCAAATACTCAACTAATAACAGAAACCAACACATTCAAACACGAAAAGGAGGGGGTCCAGAAAGGAGGAGAAAGGCAAAAAGAAAGAATAACCTAACAAATACACGCTAATATTCCTAACAACTTCTCCGTATGTTTTAAAGTTCTCCCCTTTCAAGGCAAGGTACAACTCCACGTCTGGAGGATAAATCAGGGCGATTATCAGCACTGAATCCAGAAATGTTAACAGGTGGCTGGCAAGTATCAAGCTGTCCACTGAATATGACAGCAGAGGAACATTTGCCGTGAGCTTATCAGATGTAAATAATTTACCTTGGGACTGAGAGGTCCCCTTGGCTTTTTAAGTGAACCAAAGGCGTAGAAGGATAAATCCTGAAGCTGCAGACTGGGAGATCCAAAAGGTATGTAGGGGGTGAATAATCTCCAGTCCATGTACATATGCTGAGGCCAATAATCAGTAACAACGGTCAATCCAAACAGCGCCCAAAAGAATGTCCAGGAAACAACTGGCTCATATCACCACCGAAGACTTTCATCTCTCCACTGGTCAGCAAGAGGGGGGAGAAGACCACTCCCAGAGAAATGACCAAATATGGAATTTGAAAAAGAGGATTAGCAAAAACATACAACAAGCCAAACACCGGAGAGGAGAAAACTAGCAGTTACCATTCTTAACTATTTAACAGTTTAAAAATAATCTAATATATTATTCACCTATCATTAACTGGCAACAAGATGACATATATATATATATATATATATATATATATATATATATATATATTATATATATATATATATATAATATCCTAAAAGAATTGTTTCATTATTATGAAATTTTCCTGCCTTATGACAATAAAATTGATATGATCGTGTTCGTGTATTGAGAAAACATATAATGCATTTTATAACGTTATTTGTTTTTATTTTATTTATTTCAAATGAAATTTGGTGTTAATATCCATTTTGTTATTATGGTGGACAGTAATATTGACGAGGGATTATGACAGATACGTGTTTATTTCTCCTACCCTGACATTATTGTGTGAAGGACATAAGGGGAGACTTATTATTAAGAGCATTTGTAAATATATAGTTAGTACTCTCGCTTGCAGAGATTATTATTATTATTATTGTCTCTTGTTTTTCTTCGTTTCTGAGTTATCCTATTTGACTGCGTGGTTTTTATTGTGTCGGGTTCCGGCTTGCATCCTGCCTTAGGAGTCCTTCACTTTTCTCAGTATGTGCGCTTTCTAGGAGCTCATTCTTCTCCATGAGTCCTGAAACTACTTTGGCATCTAGTTTTTCCAGATTCCTTTTTAGGGATCTTGGGATCGTGCCTAGTGCTTCTATGAATATGAGTAGAATTTCCACTTGCATATCCCATATCCTTCTTATATCTATTTTCAGGGGCTGATACTTAATCTATCAATTTTTTTCTCTTTCTCATCGACTCTGGTGTCCCATGGTATTGTCGAGCAGCGTCAAGTCTGGTCTATTGACACTTATCACCTTATCTCTACGGATACCATAGTTGTAGGGGATCTTTGCCTGATCGTTTTCTATCGTGGAAGGTGCGATTGTGTCTGGGGTAGTGGAAACGTATAGAACTTGAAGGGGTAGATATCGTCATGTCAGGAAGACTGGGGTCTGTAAAATTATACGAATATATTAGTTCCAGGATTGTGTAGGTAAGAATGAGTGTGTCAGAAGAGAAGGTTGTAACAATATTTATTATGTTCCAAGAATGGAAATAATAGATTTGACAGATTATGCTTTTGAGAGAATCTGAATCTGGAAATATGAAAGGGTGATTGTGCTAGGTAATTTAGATACAAAAAATAGTTAGTTAACTAAAGTACAGAGTTCTCGGTATAAATGAACACTCGGATTACCTTGAGGAAATTTAAAAGAGCTTGAATTTTAGAAATATGTTGTTTCCAAAGTAGAGTGGTCTTTACATGGAAAGTGAATATAATAGTTAGGAAAAGTATTTGTTAGTTTATGTGGTTTGCTTTACAAGGTGGATGCTTTTATAGAAGCATTAACGTGACTGTTTTACGGCTTTTTCTCTAGAACCGCGCCCATTATGGAGAACTCGTAATTCATGTTGAAAGATCGCAGCTGTTGATGTATATATATATATATATATATATTATATATATAATTATATATATATATATATATATATATATTATATATATATATGTATATATACATATACCATACAATAATATACATTATATATATAATAATATATAGTATTATATTAATTATAGAATATTATTATTATATTTATTTACGTTTATATATATGAGCGGGCTAGACCCTCAAGGAAAGAAGAGTTACTCTTTTTAAAAAGTAGTTTTTTCAGAGTAGGAACATGCAGATTAGACGCAAATTTAAAACAGTTTTCTTAAAGCTTGATTCCATTATCTGGCGTCCCTTCCAGACGCAATATATCTGAATAAAAAAATGAAGTGTTTTGAAGAAAAATATGTTGGCGCAATAAGGTCTTCCATTTTAATTACAGAGAAAATAGTATTAAAAGTTTCAGGACGGCAAGTTCATTAAAGCATGAAGTTTAGCAGTGCCAGGAAATTAACAAATTCTTCAAGCGACGAAAAGTCATTTTACGTCAAGAATTCCATTGATATGAATCTCCGCATCTAAAAGCTTCCATGATTAAAAGAAAAACTGGGAAGTTGATTTTGCAGCTACAAAAAATGAATGTTTAAAGATCTTAAACGTACCATGGAGGTGGTCTAGTGTTAATGGCATTGGGCCACATAAAGACCCATGAAGACAGTTGAGTTAGTTACAAACATTTGGAACCTCAGCGTAGGTTCTCGTAACATCGCCTCCCAGTCACTCATGAGAAAAATTAAGGGGAAAAAAAACCTTTACGGTCTTTTCTGCCCAAGGCTATCCGGCTGAGCTTGTCGGGTCAATATAAGAATAAGGAAAGGTGTTTGTGCTAGGTAATTTAGATACAAAAGTAGCTAGCTAAAGTACATATTGTCATATTTCAATTTATTTTGGAATTTGGAATTCCAGATATTAAAAGTGACAATAAAAATTGCACTGACTAATCACAGCAGAATAATGGTTTTCAGGACCTCAGATTGTCATGTTGTCATCGAAAGAAAAGTTTCAGATACTTAAGGAAACAGAGTCGAGTTTTTATGCTAAATACTCTGACGAAGTAAAGTCTTTATGCTTAGTAAATACTCTGGACGCATAGAAAACAACGAACTCCAGTTTTTATGCTGATATTTTTAACACGAGGTGACTCCTCTATCACAAACCAGTGAAACGGGGTCGAATTGTCTTTGAAATAAATTAGAAACGCTGAAATAACAATTAGGTACGAAAATGCAATGAACATAATTATACGTGATTTTTCTTTCTATGTTAGAATGACTGAGTCAGGTCTATGCCCAAATTTAATCTGACTTTACAAGAGAAAATTATTTCTTTATGCTACAGAAGCACCGGTTAAAACTTCCCTTCATATGTGGCCCATGAATTTTATTCATTTATTTATTTACTTCCTTTTTTATTGTCAACAGAGCAATGTTAAGGTTACAAGGAAAAACAGATTTAAGTATTCTAGAGGTAATGATAATAATAATAATAATAATAATAATAATAATAATAATAATAATAATAATAATAATAATAATAATAATAATAATAATAATAATAATGGCATGCAAGATAGGAATTTTGGTGTAGCCAGAAATATGTATACTTCATGAAAATAGGCAAGATGTTTGTTGTGCCGCTATACACATACTTCGGGATTTATAGAATATTGGTTCTTTTTCCTATATATATATATATTATATATATATATATATATATATATACACATACATATATATATATATGTGTGTGTGCTGTGTGTGTGTGTGTGTGTGTTTGCATGTGTGTGTGTGTGTGCACATTTTTAACAACCGTATTGAATTGAAACAATTACATGGCCGCCAAAACTGAAGTTGACAATTAAGAACGAAGGAAACGTCATACATTTACACATTTTAGTGAGAGGAAAATGATGCTGAATATTTTCCTTCAAGGATAAGTTTTTGGAAGTTGTTAAACCTATTATGTATGCGGAGAAAATTAAAATTCTAGTTTTGGAATGCCGTTAATAATATATTTAAATGAACTGTAAAATGGTAAAGTTACTGAAGTTGTCAAGCTACGAATGAATTAAATAAAAAAAAAACTCAAATTAGAAGGAAAATCTCGTTAAGGTCGTAAAATTAGAACCTCTGATAGATACTTTAGTTCTATAACACTGGGCCCTCGAACTTTCAAGAAGCAATAGAATTATCAGGCAGACGTATGATATTTTATTTTTATTTTCAAGATGTCATATCACAGAACTGAACATTTCCTTAAAAGAGGAGTTCTCTTTAATTTTTTCACAAGAATGTTTCAGGTCTTCAAAATAATAATAATGGTGTGCCATGAAGCAGAGTCTCACAACTTTCATTCGCACCCAGAGATTTTCAGCAACAGCGCAGCGTAGCTGAAAGTGTCCCATGTAGGGACAATGCTATATTTCTTACCTATAAGGACTAGCAAAGCTTTATTTTTATCAGCAAGGTCTATGAAGAGTAGATAAAATGTCCTCTCTTCCCCTGGATGCAGAATAACAAACGTGGGAAAAAGGGACGGCAATTTAACTTTCCCGGAACCTTGCTCTCGAAACAAAGAGAAAAATTCGAATCTCATTCAAAATTTTTATTATGCATCCTTCCGTTGACGACTCCGGAGTTTCGGGTGAGGACTGGCCCGGTGGCCTTCGGTTGCAAGGAGGGCCACCAGCCACCCCGAAAAGGAAAAAGAAAATGATGAGACCATGTTTATCTCGTAAAAGGAGCGCGAAGAGGCCCTAACTAGGCTCATTCAATCGCTGGCAGTATTATTTTTAGGAGGCAGATCGAGGTCTTTAGATGAGGGAAAAACGGGACCTCTTCTCTCCGAAGTCTATTCCCGGGTGAAGACGGCCGGCGCAAGGAAGGGTTTAAGGAAATACGTATTATTATCCAACCTGCTTCAGACTTCATTTCTTCTCTTCTTCTTCTTCTTCATGAAATGTGGTCCAGGTAAAGGCTTAAGCTACGTAGCCTGGTAGGCCATGGCCTTTCTTAGGGTCGTATGGTTTCAGATGGTGAGTATAAAGTAGCTCTCTGACTAATTCGTTTTATTCGCTTCTATGCTTTAAATACTTTCTGTCGGTCTCTCTGAAAGGTAAATGCAGTGCCGTTACACTGATGTATATGTTTATAGATGCTGATTAAGGCTCAAAATGTTCTTGGCCTATAGTGCAAAAGGGAGGCGGATATTTATTTTAGAAAACAATTACGATCATTTAATGATAGCAGTACTGGATATGGTTTGCCTACTTCCTTTCTCAAAATGATCAAATAGATCTCATTCCTCAAGTTATGTCTGAGTAATAAATTGATAAGGCAGGTCTGCGTTCTCTGCTCCAACCCATTTTTTAGACCTGTGTTCACTTTGTCATTTGCGGTTTCTCGTTCTTGTAGTTATTTCTGCTTGACGAGTAACCTTTTGCCCGCAGTGTTACCATAAACACGTCGCATCTGTGCCATGTTTATTGGGAAGGACCTTCCTACATTTCTAAACGACGAAGGAGGTCAAGTAGATCCTGAAGGAAAGAGGGAGAGGAAGAGAGGAGGAAAAGGAAGGCGTGCGTTACGAAATGAAACGAACGACTCAAAAAGCGTTTCATTCATATGCAAATGTTGGGTAATTTGGGGGTAATAAACTCCCTTTTCCAGGTCGATGTCAATCCTTGGGGGGATGAGGGGTTGGGGCCGAGGGAAAACTTAGGGGAGGGGATGGTGGTGGTGATGGGTTTTGTGTGGGGGGGGGGGGGGGGGGGGGGGGGTGGATGTGAGCCCAAAGGGCGAAAGTCATTGTTGGAGACATTTCCTTTTTCTATATGCAATCTTGTACTGATTTCGCTGAGGCCCGCAAGAGTTAGTTTGTTTATTTGTAGTTTCTTCTTAGCTTAATAGGCGTAGGTGTCGGTTTGAATTCTCGTATGCTTCGAGTGCCTCTCTCCTTGTCTGTTCGTGATGTCATTAATCCTGAGAAAGAGAGAGAGAAGAGAGAGAGAGAGAGAACAATCGAAGACATAAAACGGTAAAGAGAGAGTAAGAGAATGCGAGAACATCCAAGAACATGCATAAAGAGAGAGAGAGAGAGAGAGAGCAGACTCTCTCTCTCTCTCTCTCTCTCTCTCTCTGGCTTAATGATATTATTTCCAAAGCAAGATTCCTCTCATAGATTCGAATAGCCAATTCTTTTATGGTTCTTTATAGGCAGTTCGGAGAAAATACCCTCTGCAAACTGTTCTCTGTTTTTGTCTCCCACTCTCCTTGTTTATCCTGCAAAAAATTTATGCCGGCCATGATGAGATTCTTTTTCTTCTTCCTCCACTCTCATATTTTTCCGTGTCCAGGCTATTATCTTTTTTCCTTTACTCATTTCACTAAGCACGAAAGGCGTTTTCTCCATCCGGTTTATTTACTGCCTGGCTTTTCTCGTTGTGTCCTCTGTAATAACTTTCATTTTTTTTTTTTTTTTGTGCTTACCTCTTTTAACGCTTCAGTAATCACTTCTTGTCTTCTAGTTGTCCGTTTACCCACATTATATATCGCTCTTATTACTTTTAGCAATTTTTCTCTGAAATTCAACAACTAGATTATAACATTATCTATGGAATTCCACAATTAAATGTATTATTAAACATTTTCTCGGGAATTCCAAAATGACCAAAATGAGATGCATTAATTTTAGCTTTTTATCTCTATGGAATTCCACAATTAGAGTTATTATTTTTTTCTGGTTCCACAATTAGTTGTGTTACTTCTAGAATTTTTTTTTTGCTGGGGGGGGTGGGGATTCTACAATTAGCTGTATTACTTTTAGCATTTTTTCTTTGGAATTACACTATTAGCTGTAATAGTTTTAGCATATTTTCTCTGGAATTCCTCAATTAATTTATGTTTGTTATTGATGTTAAAAAAAAAGGATTCAACAGTTCATTAGAGTATGAATGTAACAGTTTAAAGTAATGTTTGTTCTTAAGTGGCAAGATTACTTTTTTTTCTAAAAGTAAGCTGTAGAAAGTAACCTTGGAAACATGGAAGGGAGAGTAAATTACAGGAAACTTGAGGGTAAGGGGTGGAAAGCCTTCACCTCATTAGAAGGATCATCTCAATTCTCAAGAGATGGAAAGTTTGGAATAAAAAAAATCGGAAGCAGGAAGAATATTTCAAGTATTGGACGTAAACCGAAGTTAATAATAAACAGAAGAATCCAGAAACACATTTTTTGGTTATGTTGCTTAACAAATCTTGGGGAAAAAAAATACAAATGACACATTAATTAGTCCATGGTAGAAATTGTGTTATTGATGTAGGTATAGCGCCTCAGTGGCGTGATCGGTATGGTCTTCACCTGCCACCTCAGTGGCCGCGAGTTCGATTATCGGGCATTCCATTGAGGTGTGAGAGATGTGTATTTCCGGTAATAGAAGTTCACTCTCGATGTGGTTCGGAAGTCACGTAAAGCCGTCGGTCCCGTTGCTGAATAACCACTGGTTCCATGCAACGTAAAACCACCATAGAAACAAAGTAGGTAAAGCCTTCAGGTTGCTCAGTCGTTTTACTAGCAATGGAAAGAACAAATTTCCTCGAGGAGTAGGGGACCAGTATGCCATAATGAGGCGATATAGTATTACACATATAACTGGATCTGTTGCTCGAAAGGAACGCATCCAACTTCCGTAAACAGACTGTTATTTTCTGTCGATGCTCGTTCTCAAGGCCAAAGTCCTATTCTTATCACGTTGAGCTTCTGAGAAGAACTAGAAATATTAAGAAATGTTTAGCTTCAGAGCAAAGTTCAGAAGGAAAATACTATTTTTTGGAGAACAGTGACTTCAAAGAACAGGAAATATTAAGAAATATTTAACTTCAAAACAAAGTTCAGAAGGAAAATACTATATATTTGTTGGAGAACGGTGACACCTAAATTACGTTGGATGGGATGAGATGACTCTGAAAGAAGTCATTAACGAAAAGAAGGGAGAGAATAGGGAGGCAGAAAAGAAACACTTTTTGGAATGATAGTTAAGAAGATTTGACGCCTTCACTTACAACAGAAACAAGCACTAGGAAGAATACGAGAGATAATTTTGAAATTGAAATACTTAAACGCAACTATGACCTATCTAACTCTACCATTCTGAACTTCAAAAGACCCACAAATCTTGTTAAATGTAATTTTTAAACATCGATCACGATTGTGAAATTTTTCTTAGTTATTGATGTGATTGTGACAAATTTTACTATCATTTCTGTTGGCAATGCATGCTTATTCCCTAAATTTACTACCCCTATCCATGTATGGATCGGGGTATCACAGTAGGAAAGTGAGGGTTTCGCACAGAAGAAAACGAAATTTAGAAGAAGCAGGGATGCATCATAACCAAACCTATTCACTCTGGGGCACTGTACTCTACCTGACTGAGTTTAGGCGACCTCAAGTTATAGAGTGAAATTCAGGTTATATACTAACCTAAGTTATACTAGGATAGGAAGTCTTGCTTTCAGGATACCCTTTGCTCTCCAGGAACCCCTGACCTAAGTGTCTGTACATCGTAAGTATATATTTTCTTGTATTCTTGGAGGGAATGGACAGGCCCTGACACCAACCTCCACCCTAATCTATCCCGAAGTCTCCAAGGCCTAAGACTGGTATCACATATTGTTCCCTCATCCCTTTGCTCTTAGACACAAGGGAGCGTTTATTTAGTTAATCAGACACTGCCTAGGGAAATTAATGGAAAATTAGTTGAAGAGAAACCATATTTCACTCTAAAATTTCCTCGTTTTATAAGTGATTGTTGTTTTCAGAACTGTACGCAGACATAGACATTATTTCTCTCCCGAAAGCAGTTTCCTCAGAACTTTCCTCATACAAAATTACTTATATAATAATGACGAGAAATAACCTAAACGGTCGTGATTTCTATGATATCCATATAAATTTTCTAGTAACGTATCAGTAATGTTGAACACGATGATTTCACTGTTATATTTATTCTCTTTTCAGGTACAGTAGCTTTGTCCATTTCATCGACAACTGCGTCCAGTAATTTGTGAGTACTAATTTCTGAAATTATTACTTTATTTTCTCAGATGTATAGTCACTCACATAATTTCATGGATGTCTCCTGGCATAAAGCTGAATTCCATCCAGCCCTTTCTGGACAACAGGTCTGTATGGTGACGTAAGACGGACACCGAAACTTTCTACAGCAGATTTAGGTAGTTGAACTTTTGGCCAGTTTCGCACTCCCAGACACCTGTCATCCAGAAAGGGGTGAAATGGAAATCTCTCTCAAACACCCGGACATCCATGAACTTACATGAGTGACTGTACCGTATAGACTGATACTTTTAGGAAAAAGCGTTTTTATTTGTAAACCTCAATATAGATAAGGAGAAGTAAAAAATACCTTTTTTTTTGGGTGCTTGTACTTGTTAAAAAATCCTCGAAGGTGTGCACTATCATGATCGAATACCTAGCAAAGTAACTGTGGTTTTGTAAGGACCAATGGACTTCAGTTGACAGGGCGATAAAGAGATCTCATGTTTACCAATAATGCATTCGATATCTGGCCGTTTCTTACGGAATAGTGGTTCCCCTTTACTCTAACAATTGACCAAGTATCGAATGCGTTACTTATACAAACAGTTGAGAGATTTTGATCAACCTACCACCTGGAGTGAAGCATAGTCCGTAGTTACGTGGAACGACAAAGTTAAAATGAATGTCATTAACGTATAGTGCTATTTACTAAAGCCTGGGATTGGTTAGACTTGATAGCTTCTTGATGGAAAAACGTTGTTGATAAATATAAGCAAAATATTAATATATAGTTTTACGTACGTATTGGGTATGTAGGGTTACCCTTTCCGTGAATTGTAGAATTAAGTATATTGTTTCAGTTTTGGGCCGGTTTATCCCGGATTATCTCTTCCCTTACCACCCTTTAGCAATTGACCATTTATTTGTTTGCGTATTGCTATTCTCCTATTACCATTCCCCTAGACTGAGTCTTATTGTGTTCCGACAATTCGCGGATGGACGCGAAGTAGGAATAGTAATAAATCTTTGTCTTTGATTTACCATTGATATTCTTCATATATATATATATATATATATATATATATATATATATATATAATATATATATATATATACGCTGAA
>NC_061110.1:80851715-80854215 GCF_015104395.2 Macrobrachium nipponense | reverse complement strand
TGGTAGGAAACATTTCTAACACGAATGTTAAAAACAATGTTGATTTTATAAACAAATTGAATAGTTTAAATTTGAATTTTGATTTTAATATGGTTAGTTTTGATGTTTTCTCTTTATTTACAAAAGTGCCTGTAGATGATTTACTTGAATATTTGGAGGATGAATTAGAACGTCATGACATTCCCTTAACTGTAGCAAACCTCATTAGTCTCATAAAAGTTTATGTATAAGATAGTATATTTTGTTTTAATGGGGAAATTTTTTGTACAAAATTTGGCATGGCTATGGGAAATCCCTTATCTCCTGTCCTTAGCAATATTTATATGGAATTTTTTTAGACAAAACTTTTACCAAGAATTTTACCCCAAAAAGTTATATGGTTTAGGTTTGTGGATGATATTTTCTGTATTTGGCCAGTTCACGAAAATCTCCAGGAATTCCTTAATAATCTCAATAATTTAGTCCCTTCTATAACATTTACTGTAGAGGAAGAAAGAAATTGTAATTTGAATTTTCTTGATGTAACTGTTCATAGAAATGAAAGAGATTTCACCTTTTCAGTCTTTCGGAAATCAACTAACATTGCCTATTTTGTTCATTACTACTCCAATCACCATCAAAATGTTAAATTCTCTGTTTTTTCTGGGATGTTCCTAAGGGCTTTACGTGTCTGTAGCCCGCAGCTTATTGACGATAAAAGTAAAACTATTTATGATATTGCATTGAAACTTAAATACCCAAGGACTTTTGTAGATGTGGCATGGAAAAGAGCTAGAAAAACATTTATTCAACTAATGACAAACTTGAATTTAGTAAGCATAACATTCTAAAATTACCCTATTATAAAAGGTTTTTAGATATTCCTAGAATTTTAAAGCTTTTTAACATAAATGTTGTTTTCAGTAATATTAATGTCAAGAGTTTAGAAATCAAAAATTCTCCTAAAGATCTTCCAGGCTGCATATATGAAATTCCTTGCAAAAAGTGTGATAAAGTCTATTACGGACAGACCGGTAAATCTCTTTCACAACGTCTCAAACAACACCAATATTCTGTGAGAACTGGGCGAATATCGAATGCATTCTTCGTACATATGAGAGATTTAGATCATCCTATTAACTGAAGTCAAGCAAGAGCCTTAATCCCAAGTAAAGACACAGTTAAATGGAATATCATTGAATCTTGTTTCATCAAGTCAAATAATAGAAATGTTCTAAATTTAAGTCTTGGTTTATTTAAACTTGATGCTTTCATAATGAGAAATGTTGTAGATAAATATAAGCAACAAAATTAATATATTCAGTTTTTACATGTTTTGGACTGTAAAGATACTTTGTAATTTCGGTTAGTGTCAAATCTGTTAAGGTTTGTGACCGTGTGATATCCGATGATCCTGGATTATCTCTTTTAATTCTTACCCTTTTGACAATTAACCATCTGGTATTCTTGATCTTGTTGCGTACCTAAGACCTTTCTCTCCAATTGTATTTCATTCGCTCCTTGACAATGTCTGAATAAAGACGAAAGCGCTTGGATTTCCGACTATCATTTTCCTGTGGTATTCGCTTATTTAATGAAGTCACGTGCATCTACTGTGATTTTTTAAGCATATTGACATATGTATCTATCTATCTATATATATATATATATATATATATATATATATATATATATATATGTGTGTGTGTAATTATATATATGCGTGTGTGTATTTGTGTATTATGTGTGAGTGATTTACCTAATCATTTTATCGTTGCTATAAGGTTCTTTTAAAAAACTGCTGATGACGGAACGGAACCATAAAAGGACACAAGCTCCTTGCCCTAATTTGATTCCAGTAATTGGATACACTCTTCCTCTATGTGGGGAATAGCTCATTTGTTACGAGATGTAATAGGGAACGATGGTTATCTGCTCCGTGAGGAAATATGATATAATATATATATATATATATATATATATATATATATATATATAATATAGATATATATGTATATATAATATATTATATATATAATATATATTATGCTTCCATTGATAAATATTCTGTGTGTACATATTGTTTATAAATATAAACATATATACTCGTATAAAGATACACATGCAAGCAAACACACCTACACATATATACACATTTATATAGATATATATAAAATACATACATATACGTATATATTAGTAGGAATCGAATTTGCATCCAGAGCATCAAATTTTCATCCTTCTCGTGGTGAGGTTGGTAACGGGATCTCGTTTTGATGCTCTGGATGCAAATTCGATTCCTACTAATATATACGTATATTTATGTATTTTTATATATATCTATATAAATGTGTATATATGTGTAGGTGTGTTTGCTTGCATGTGTATCTTTATACGAGTATATATGTTTATATTTATATACAATATGTACACAGTAAGAGAACATCGTCTTTGGTCAAGCATGATAGAGGGACTGATAAGGAAAAAGCAGTCAGAGTTTAGAGGAGAGAGTAAATTTGAG
>NC_061110.1:80839215-80846715 GCF_015104395.2 Macrobrachium nipponense | reverse complement strand
CCAGTTTCGTCATTTGGAATGGTTTAAACCGAGGAAACTGATTAGGTCCAGGGCCTTACTTGCATTTGTCTTGATTATATTTTGTAGGTTAACATCCCATATATTCTTGTGAATGCTCGTGGGATTCTAAGGTATGCGAGAAGTGAATAACGATATATTTCATTTTGTGTGAAATAACTCGATACAGTGAGAAACAGAGACAAGGTATGCTCGAAGTAAAACGAGAACCATGAATGGAAAGAGGAATTTGCTGGATGAGAGGATTACGTTAAAAGTGTGTGCAAGCCGGAAGCCTTTGCGGGGATAGAGGAGACATGGATATTTGAGGGAGTGATAAAGAATAATGGAAATATAAGAGAATACTGCTGTTCTGCC
Organism: Macrobrachium nipponense; assembly: GCF_015104395.2. Classification (NCBI taxonomy): domain Eukaryota; kingdom Metazoa; phylum Arthropoda; class Malacostraca; order Decapoda; family Palaemonidae; genus Macrobrachium; species Macrobrachium nipponense. Next base: position 80,846,340 of record NC_061110.1, on the reverse strand, counting down.
TAAGTACTTTCTTCTAGAGTGTATGTACATATATAGACGCAAACACAAATATATACATGCATACAAAACACACACTCATATATATTATATATATATATATATATATATATATATATATATATATATATATATATATATATATATACATATATATATATATATATATATATATATATATATATATATATATATATGCATTAAGCTAGAAATGTCCTTTAATATCCAATTCGCTCTACATCGGAATTAATATATTTTCACATATGTTAACCGAAAGGGAATTGTTTAGTTGATAATAATTTCGTCCTCTCGTTGATTCGAACCAGCGCACAGAGGATATATATATATATATATATATATATATATATATATATATATATATATATATATATATATATATATACACGCACGTGTGTTCATATCATAATTGTATATAAAGAGAGAAATTGATACAGATAATAAAAGATAAGCCAGCTAGACAGATATAGATTTAGATACAGTCGCAGGCACATGGTAACATCACCAAGACAGTGATCTTAACTCTTCATTATCTAACAGTTCCTAAAAGCACCATAAAATACCAATCGCATCCATTGTTCCCGTTTCGTGCGTGTTGATATATATATATATATATATATATATATATATATATATATATATATATATATATATTTTTACCAGATACGCGCACACACACACACTCGCTTGACATGTCGCTGGATGTAAAATGTCAGAGAGGCATCCATCCCCGGTCTCATCAGGGGGAAGTCGCCCCCCTCCCACCCCCAGGACTCTCCAGATAGATGTTGTCATGCTTCATCTAAGGCCCCGGAATATGAAGATATGCTGAAGGCATCTCATATGATGCTCGGGAGATTCGGGGCGGCGGAAATCTCTCCCCGTAATTTCACCTCCTTTTACAGATATGACGATAAGAATGACAAGAAAGCATGGCTATTTGATTTATTATATATATATATATATATATATATATATATATTATATATATATATATATATATTGGCGTTTTTATGGGCTCCTTTTATTAGATAAGTATATATGTGCTATATATATATACGTACACACACACACACACACACACCACACCACACACATATATATGATATATATATATATATATTATATATATATATGAAATAATATATATATACAATATATTATATATATATATATAATATATAACTTTATATATATATATATAATTATATATATATATATAATATATATATATATATATACACACTTATCTGATAAAAGGAGCCTATAAAAACGCCAAAATATAAAGAGAAAACACTATACTTCAGAGACTGCTGTCTCTGAAATATAGTATTTTCTCTCTATATTTTGGCGTTTTTATGGGCTCCTTTTATTTGATAGAATTCTGATGTAACAGAACATTGTTACCAATCATATATACATATGTATATATACATACACATTATATATATAGTATATATATATATATAATATATATATATATATATATAAATATATGTGTGTGTGTGTGTGGTGTGTGTTGTGTGTGTGTGTGTGAGTGTGTGTCTGTCTGTCTGTGAATGTATGAATATGCATATAGATATAATTATATATGTATACATATGCATATACATTTGTACATACTGAAATATATGCACAAAATGTATATGTGTGTGGTATGTACTATGTGTATATGTTTGTATATAGTGCCAGTGTTTAAATAAAAATCGAACAAAAAATTATCAAAAGTTTGTGACTGACAGAGAGAGAGAGAGAGAGAGGAAGAGAGAAGCTTTTCTGTGCTTTACCATATCAATCAGCCAGAGTGCTTTCCGCAAATGTTAACAATGGCATAAACGACATTAATGAAATTTTAAATGTTTACCAGCCTCTCTTAATATTAAGCCTATTTATTGTGTTCTCTCTTAACTCCATTTTGCAGTGGTTTTGGGAAGGGAATTACGTTGCCCATCCTCACGATCCTCTGTAAGAAAAATCAACACTTCAATTATTCTGTAAATAATTGAAAGAAAAAATGCCCAGCAGTCATAATTATGAGATTGGGTGTTTTTTAAGCTCGATATAGTAGATGTTAAAACCCACGGAGGGAAATTAAAAAAAAAAAGAAAAAAAAAGGCGTTTTATTGTCGAGGGGTTCTGTTGACAATATGTTTATTGACGTAATTTTTCTATGTTGACGCCGGCATTACGAGTATCCAATAGCCCTTAGGAAAGCTGCGAAGAGGAAGAGGAATAATTCGAGGGGAAAGGCAGGAGTCTCGGTGTTAAGTAGAGCAATAAAGATGAAGGAGAAAGAGTTCTCAGAGGGAAGAGAGTGACACATAAAATAAAATAAATAAAGCGTTTATGAGAAAATGATAAAGGTGAAAGAGAATAAGTTGGGTTTGAAAAATGGAAACTGTTTTAAAGATTAAAAATAGTAAATTAGAGTAGCTGAGAAGGAGAGCCATGAAATTAAAAGAAAGGAGTTAGAGGACTCGGAGAATTGAATAGTTTGTGAAGGAACGAGATATTAGGAGCGATAACCATATGGTGAAATTTCAGGACGACGTGAAATGAAGCCTGGCTAAAGGAGTTGAGTGCAGCAACTTATCTGCTGGAATCCATCTTTCTGATTGAAAGTGTCATCAGATGTGTTAAGCCATGTCCCGCCGTTCTCAAGGGCTGCTGTATTCAAAGGGTATGACCCATTGCCTTCAACTCCCTTTCGATAGACTCATTCAAGTGCATTGACGGAAGCTTTTCTGAAGAAAACCTCGAATGAAAAAAAATATGTGCCATTGAAAGGACTTTCAGTCCTAAAATGAGCTGTTCAGTGTCTTAGGCCCTTGGCCTAGGGTGTCAGGTTCATTAATTCCGCTTATATACATATGTGGGCGTATGCGTGTGTGTTTCTACTAATCATGGCATTTTCTTAATCAAGAAAGAATACTTTCAACTGCCTCAGATCTTGTGTTAAGTTTCAAGATCATTTGCTTGTTCAGATGGACATTTTCCGTAGTCAGTTGCCAAAGGCAATATTACTCACCGCACTAATAACGAGCCCCCAGTATCTTCCGCGGGTTTGGAACTCCGTTTTTGCCATTATCCTTTTCCATTCTGAATGCTGATCGCTGTATTGGAAGGCTTTCATCACTAGAAGCTTGTCCACCTCAGCAAATTTGTATCGATGTCTTACGCTACCAACTATATAGATTTCAGTCGTTGGAACTTTCAGATATCACTAAAATTTGTGGGAATAATACTTTTTTCACCTTTTGTGCCTCTTTGGTAAGAAGTACTTTCGTAAACATATTTTTTTCCTCTACTTTTTATCAGATAAAATAGCAGAATACTCCATCTGGTTACTTAAAAAAAATTTTAAGTTTTGAGGCGAAAAGCGATGTTATTATTCATGAGAGCTTATTATTTTCTCTTATTCCTTTAAGTTATTGAATATTAGATTATGTTATTAAACAAGTGGGGTTGATGGATGGGCATAGCTCTCCAGACGTAGAGAACTACAGACTCCTCTCAATTAGTTTACCAGTGTCAAACTGCAAACAATCGTGAGCTGATCTAACTCTCTGTAGGCGTAGTAGTTGAATAAAAGACAGCTGAAACACTTGTTTGGGGATTTTTATCCGCACCTGTTTTAGAAAAAAACACGTGAGCTATAATTCCTGATGAATGGAAGAAGATGCCTGTTGTCTGTTTAGTGTTTGGCCTATAGAAAAAGATTTAGTGTTGACCCTGTGTGTGTGAAGCATTTCTGCACCCACAGATTTCACCAAAAGGCAGATGTGTGAAATTACAAACATGTGATTAGCCTGCAAGACTCTATACGTTTAACCATCGGTGATATTTACTATTTGGAGTATAGCCTGTTAATACAGAAAGTAGAGGCCTGTTGCATAACCATTACAAACGCCATTTTTTCTATACCGTTTATAGTTTCAGAATTCTTCCGGAGATGCAAATCCATTAATCATGAATAGGATTTGCCATCAGCATCCTTTCTGTAAGGGATAGATTGAAGTGGTAAAGAATAGATGATATTGAACCCCGTATGATAGCCAAAAATTAATTTCTCGTGCTTTAAAGTATTTAAACACTGATCAGAATTAAAATGACCTTAAACTTTGTGTCGTAGGCTTAAATGATTCGTAGTAGTTTTGTGTTTTATGTATATTTGTTACTGCGTTAGCCATTGAAAAACGTTTCATTCATGGAACTCGGTCCCAGTGGTCTACCAGTGTCCCATTTATTTGTGATATATGCAACCTTATTCGTTCATCCAAATCTGTATTGAAAAATATAGATTTGACCCGGAAAGTATGACCTTAAGATCACTGAAATTACGTTATCAAACTAATATAAATTGTTATGAATGAAAACTTAATTGCGGTCTTCATTTACTTTATATACTGTATTCATACCTTTTTTTTTTCATTACATGATCGTGTTCGATTCTGTGGAAATATGTTTTGCAAGTTAATGGCATTGTGGGAATTTCAATTATATGTTTGCATAATCTGAATTATGATCACTGTAGTATCACTGTCGAAAATATGGTAGTATGTCATGCTTATTCATATATATATTATATATAATATATATATATATATATATATAAATATATATATATATATATGTATGTTTTATATAATGTGGTGTATATGTGTATGTGCGTGGTATTGTATTTATATATGTAGCTATGTAAATATGTCTGTGTATATAGTATATATATATATATATATATATATATATATATGTATATATATATATATATATATATATATATATATATATATATATATATATTATAGAAGAAGGATAGATAAATGGTTTTGAAATAATACGTCAAGGAGTTTTATCCTTTTTCCAGTAATAACAATTCTAGTAGTAGCAACTGCCCCGACAATACGATGTCCAAATTATTTAAATATTTAGATGTCTGAAATTTAGGCCTGATTGCTCATTTAAATGTAATAGTCAGTTTCATAAGATAAGGAAGTTTACTAGAGGTTATTCGGAGGATAAAAAAGATTTTTTTTTTTTTTCAAACCTCCTTAAGGACCATGTCTATTAGGGACACCCTGTCCTGCACCCCTTCCCCACCATTCCCCCCTTCACCACCAAAAAAAAAAAAAAAAAAAAAAAAAACTTTGTATTACAGCACATACAACTGCCCTTGGAGTTCCATTGCTGAAAGCAGTAAACAAAACGAATGATAGACGCCGTCGAAATTGAATTAGGCCTTTAAATATGTCATTTTCTCTTTTCTAAATGATTGTGGGGAAAAGTAAAGAATGTACTCAAAATACAAAAGATTATTATATTTTAAGGGGTAACTTTTTATAACCGTCATAGTTATCTTCAGTGGCATCATAATAATTATCAAGATTATCGTCATCATAATCACAATTTTATTACCCTTATTATTTTAACTATTATTATAATAACTAAATATGAAAATTTATAATTATTAAATATAAAAGATTCTGTAAAAGAGTTACAAAAAGAAATGCAAGAATTGTCTTTACTTCTACAGAGTTTGAATTATTTCTGCCTAACAACGTATTCTTTATTGGAAAGCGATAATTCCATATTTTCAGCGGAGAGTCATCGTTCGTAGGTTTGCGTTATATTTATAGGGGAAGAAATATATATAATATGTGTATATATATATATATATATATATATAATATATATATATATATGTGTGTGTGTGTGTGTGTGTGTGTGCGTGTGTGTGTTGTGCGCGTCGTACGTGTGTGTGTGTGTAGTATGTATGTTTGAATATTATATATATTCAAAATAGGTATGTCCACTTTCGTGTATGTAGTTATATGTATGTGAAACAAAACAGAAATATACAGGGGATGCTGAGAATATGCGTTCTCGTTTGTTCTTGAGCTTGTGGATTTACGGAGCAATAAATACTCCTGATAATTTATATCCACGCCGCAATAACATCTCATTTTTCCTCGAATCATAAAAAAAAGGGGGAAAACAGGAAGGAAAAAACGTTTGATTTATAGCCATTGGTTTTTCCTCTGGAGTGACCATCGCGTCTGGTTTTCATAGCTGTCTTTGGTTTTCCAATCCTTTTTGGTGAATTTTTCTGGTTTTATATTTTTATATTTTTATCAAATAGGTGCGACCAGTAGGAAATGGAACCTAACTGAAAGGCAAGTATAAAAGCTAAGGACTAAGTCACATTTTAAGCCAATTGTCCATTCACACAGGCATGAAAACAAATAAACAAAAGCACATACCCATACATTGGTAAGAAAAAAAATGGTAGGAAAACAAAATAATTTCTGACACGTACATCTAAACATAAGTAAGCAAACAAGTACAGACTGACGCAACTAAACAGATGCAATTATATATATACTATATATATTATATATATATATATATATATATATATATTATATATATATATATATATAATATATAATTGCATCTGTTTTAGTTGCGTCAGTCTGCACTTGTTTGCTTACTTATGTTTAGACGTAAGTGTCAGAAATTATTTTGTTTTCCTACCATTTTTTTCTTACCAATGTATGGGTATGTGCTTTTGTTTATTTGTTTCCATGCCTGTGTGAATGGACAATATATATATATATATAATATATATATATATATATATATATATATATATATATGTTTTGTGTGTGTGTGTGTATGTGTGAGTGTGTGTGTGTTTTTATGTGTATTATGTGTGCGCGTGTGTGTACACATATTAATATATATGTGTGTATGTATACCTGTATGGTGTATTATGAATGTATGTATATATGTGTGTTTCCGATTTTTATTTGTATGCTTTTCTTAATGTACTGTACATAAAAGCACTTTAGTTTGTACGTATTTCTCGAATTTTTCATTCTAAAGCTCTGGTACTACAAATTTGATTCCATAGAACTGTTTACGGTTCATCTTAAATTAATCTGGAGTTGTTCAGAAGCCTCTTGTGGTCCAGATGTACAAGCGGACCTATGCAGATAAAAACAAACTGTATATTTAATGCAACTAACCTCTATGAAATATATATAGCGTTATTAGCTGTAATAGTCATTATTTTATGTAACTACTGCTGCGCTCTTAATTATTATAGGT
>NC_061110.1:80816715-80834215 GCF_015104395.2 Macrobrachium nipponense | reverse complement strand
AGTATAAAACAAGAGAACTGGTGCTTGATTGTTATAGTTATGCACACTGTCTATCAGGAAACAAATGAGTAGATTCGGAGTACTTTTATATGCTCTTGAAATTCTTCTCAATGTTTTCAGAGAGAATAGTCACTGCCATATGCATTCGGAAAAAACCTTTCACTCTCGCGTCATTTATCTTTGCCTCTCATCTGTCTTCAGAATCCCATAAATCTTTGAAATATTCACTCCATCCTCCCAGGACAGCATTCTCTTTTGACCGCTTCTCGCAATTTGTTTCCTTTTATTTAAAGATCCAGTTGCTTCATTCGAAACTAAGAAATAATAGCAGTCACTTGGTAGTCAGAAGACTACCACAATCTGAGTCTACTCACACACTTATATATGTATGAGTTTATATATTATATAAATAATACCAATATCTTATTGGCCCATAAAAATCTCCTTAAAATTTATGGAAAGTATAGTATTGATTTTTCTAAAGTCACCTTTATTCAAATTATAAAAAAAAAACTCAGAAAAACAATTGGCGTGCTGTTCATAGGACTAATAAAAAATGGAATAGTGGATCTTTGTCATTGATTGCTAGTCCCGAGATTTCCTGAAATTATTAATGGTGACTTGTACCCTGGATCATGCGTTATTTGCGCGTATTCCTGCGATCCCCTCTAAAAATATAACAGTGTTTGCATGACCGTGCCGGATTCGTCACAAAACCTACGTTTGATTTCTAGAACAATCTGACTCGTTGTGTTTCGTAGAACTGACTGTATGTCAGGATATTCTTGAGAACCTTTTATTGTGCAGCTTTTGTTTTTTATTGGATATGTTTTCTTTGAATAGGTAAGAGTTTCTTAAAGCATTCATACCTTTCTTAAAGTATTCCTCTTATTATGCATATATTAGAATTTCATATTTCTAGTGTTTATTTTAAAACTGATTTAATTTCATATGAGAGACGAAAAATATTAAAAAGAAATTTTGTAGCCTGGAGAAATACTTTGTGCCAGTTTTAGACATAGACACACACACACACCCATATATATATATATATATATATATATATATATATATATATATATGTATATATATATATATATATATATATATATATATATATATATATATATATTATATATATATATATATATTATGTGAGTGCGTGTATGTCTGTGTGTGTGCATTTTGTATGTGTGTATTGTGTTATGTATAGGTATACATTATCCACAAATTCATTTCCAATAAAACATAGACTTCCGCTTAATTCATCCCAATACATTTTTCTTTTATAAAATGGTGAAACATTTTCTGTCCTTGGGGCGAGAGAGAATCCTATTTTTTTTCCAAGAGCCTGTAATCTATTAAAGAATAGTCTTTTAATTCTGGAAAACCTTCAGCTGAGCTCTATATTATTCGTGTTCAGAGAGAGAGAGAGAGAGGAGAGAGAGAGAGAGAGAGAGAGAGAGAGCAATCATTCAAATCCATTTATCCAAATCTACAGAGAGAGAGAGAGATAGAGAGAGGGAGAGAGAGAGTTAGAAGGAGAGAGGAGAGAGAGACAGAGAGAGCGATCATTCAAATTCTTTTTACGAAGCTTGAGAGAGAGAGAGAGAGAGAGATTGAATCATTCAGACCCTCTCTTCCTTTTCACGACTGGAAAGCCCAGCGCCGCGACAAAACCTCCACCTACGGGCCAAAACATCCGGCGGATATCGGAACAGAAAAAATGGAAAGAAAAAATCTATTTCTTTCTAAACATGGCACAAGAACTCGTTCGTAGGGGTGTAAAGACCATCCCTCGCACAAAGAAATCTCTCATCCGAAATCCGGCCCTCAAAGAAAGGGAAGTAAAAATAAGACATAAATAAAAAAGAATTTTATAAAAACATGATCAGAGGTAGACGATTTTTGGGAGGAGGCTGCGATGGTTTGTAAAGAAAACATAGTTTTCTCTCTTTCTTCTTGTGTGTGTGTGTGTATATGTATATATAACTATATATATATATATAGTGTATAGATATACTATATATATATATATATATATATATATATATATATATTATATATATATATATATATTCACACACACACATATATGTATTATTATAATATATATATATACCTTATATATAATATATATATATATAATTTTTAAAGAATATTTGTATAATATGTATATTGATGCAATTATTTATTTGTTATATGGATGGCTTGGATTGAGACTACCCGAAACTACCCAAACTATTAAACACTAGCCTTTCCACATCTGCACACGTGGGTACAAAATATGCACCTAGGATCCTCTTTTCCTGTCATTCTCTCATGCCATCTTATGAGCACTTTCTCAGTATCCTCCCCTTCCTCCACATAATCAAAGTTACCATCTCGGTACTCTCGGGCCGATGCAATTTTTCCCCTATACTTTTATTGCTTTTTGCCGAGTCTTTTGTTACACTTCAGCATTTCTCTCGCGTTTAATTCCTCTCATCACGAATATTCAAGCAAGTAATTCATCTCACTTTATTTTGTTTGACAAATATTCCATTCCACTCATCAGTTCCATAGTTTGCCTTAACGTTTACACTATTGTTACAACCTCCCAGGTCGCAGTACAGGTTCTTTTTAGGCCTTTATATTTATAAAGATTGCAGTCAGTACATGTACCTCAGTGAGAAAGAGATGGAAACAGAAACTCAAGAAAACTTAACACTATTTATTATAAACTCGAAAATGCTTAAATCAACCTTGTGAGATTAAATATACTTAATTGCACAGAAAAATCAAGAGAAACAAATACCTGGTTCTCGGGATCTCACGAGTTACCCTAAAGCTAATACACTAAGCCCTAATCAAGAGAGATAGCTTACTTAATGTATAACAAAGTGGATCCAAATAAGGCTAGCGAAAATATTAATATCCCAATAAAAATAAGGTAGAAAGTAGGAGATGAAAACAAGGAAAACCTTAATACGCCTACCTATAACACAAAACTAAGCAATGTGGAACTCAGTCCACTAAATACCAACTCAAGAGTATTTATTAAATAGTTTAAAACATTAGATATATATGATATATATATTAATATATAATAATATATTATATAGATATGATATATAATATAATATATATATATAATATATAGTTAAATATATATATATGAACCAATATCAAAATTACCAAAAGTATATAACTTCACCTCTAGTGAAGTATCAGAAGAGGGGTTGAATTCTGGGCCGTGATCAATCCAAACTGCTTAACAGAAGAGCAAATACTGTACGCCAGGCACAAACGGGCCACACATTGTCCAGAGGGAAGAGGAACAATAATTCGTCTTCCCTGGCGGCAGGCGCCCTACTTGTCACCTAACGAGCCAAGTTGCTCTCACTCTCGTATACAGCAACTGGACGAAAATGGATAACACGGCAGGTAAATCCAAAATCCAGTGCCGGGATACAGCGACGACACTGGTTTTCCCGTCAAAATCCTCCGAAGGGAAAAAGGGGCAGAATCAGCGGTCGCAGATGACAGCCTCTGCGAAACTCCCCACTGCAGAGTGAAGGTCGCAGGTGACAACAGCACCTGCGCGGAAAAATGCCGTGATCCAAGGACACAAACAACAGAAGGAGACGTATATTCTGCGTCTGCCAGAACTCCTTGTGGAAAGTAAATATCCAGGCGAGTGGTCCGAAAGGTACAGACTCTAAGTCGTCCTACCAAATCAAAATAATGCTGCTGGGAAACAGTCCTGGTGAGAGCTTGTCAAGACCCGAACTGCCGTTGATCGGTCCACCATGTTCACTCATCACCTTCCCAGTGTTTACAAACACTCAAAGCAAAAGAATAAAACAATCGTTAAACGATAGTTCACTAATACACAAAGGAGGAGGAGGAGGAGGAGGAGGAGGCGCAAAAACACTGACAAACGATCGAAAAGCCACTTAACTTTACGGTAACGCAAGAGTAAACATAGTTAACTTGAATGTAAACAAGGTTGATTCAAACCAACAAAAGTAATAATAATTTTACGTTAACCTAATAACTATATAATTGAACATTCAGTCCTTTCGCAGAAGTCCAGTTGTTATAAAATAAGAATATGCTTATTGTAAGTATATCACTGGTTAAGTGATGTATTTAAGTTAAACTTTCACCTTCTGTGTTTCACGTATTGTGTCATTCATCTCTTTCCTCTCCCTACCAGTATCCATCACAGATTTAGAATCCCACACGGCTGTGTAAATATGAATATTTGCGTACCTTGACTATCAATACCTGTTTCATAAGATAAGCGTTTATATTTCAGACTGCTTCACTAGTTTTTTTTTTCTCTAGCCCATCATCAGCTGACAATATCTTTTACTGACATCCCATTCCATTTATGGCTTTTGTCTCATTCCGTAATACCTGTTCTCTTCCTGACATCCCTTATCACTGTATGTGTAAAAACATTGAAAAGGTAGTGGAAACTTCGAACCAAACATGTTTATGCCTCTCACGTTCATCTCTCAGTTTTTTCCTTTGACTGTATCATAGCGAACGATTGACTCAAACGCAAATTCCTTGTCGCCAAGGAATTTGTCTCCAAGCTACACATTCGTGCTTTTCTCAACAATCCTTTTGTTTTCAGTCCTGTTACCTCAACAAAGCCCTACCATGCAATTTCCACGGTTTCCTAAAGTAATGTGATTTTTACAACTACCTTTATCACCTACCTCTCATGCGGTGCACTGTAGGCATTGCTTAAGGTTCTTTGTGGCTTGCTTTCTGCCCCTAGCTGCAGCCATTTTTGTTCCTTTTACTGTACATCCTTTCTTATTCTCTTTCTTCATCTTGCTTTCCACCTTCTCCTAACACTTGATTCATAGTGCAACTGCGAAGTTTTCCTCCTGTTACACCTTTCACACCTTTTACTGTCAGTTTCCATTTCAGCTCTGAATGACTTCATAGATCCCAGTGCTTGGCCTTTTGCCTAAATTTTATATTCATCTCAACTCAGTCACCTTCCCCCAATAGGATGGATCAGTTACTCCTCTAGCCCATTCCTTTTGGATTTTTTTCCGACAACCGCGCAGCGTATATCACTTGTGATACCAATTAAGTTTCGCACCTTCCCTTTCCTCCAACTTTTAAATGGACCTCACAGTCACACAGACAAATTTCTCAAATTTATATTCGCTCATTCCATGAGCACAATAATGCGTTTTCTCCCAGCATCATCTTTCCATTTGCATCTTTTATTCGGAGATCCATGAGATCATTAACTTTCTCGCCCAACTTCCGTCCAGTACAAATTCCTAAGCTGAAAAGTTCTTGCCCAGAGTCATCGCTAAACTTTCATTATCTCCCCCATTTTCTTGTGGCTGAAAAGTATGTGTGTGTGTGTATGGTATATATATACTATAATATATTAATATATATATATATAATACATAATATATATATATATATATATATATATATATTGTGTGTGTGTGTGTGCATATATACTGCATACTATATATATATATATATATATATATATTATATATATATATATATATATATATATATCTATCTATATATATATATATATATATATATATATATATATATATCTATATATATATATATATAGATATATATATATATATAGATATATATATATAAATTATATATATATATATATAGATATATATATATAGATATAGATATATATCTAGATATATATATATATATTATATATATATATATATATATATATATATATATATATATATATAAATGGATGTATACACACATCTGTGCTCACTTATTTATGTGTATTTATTTGTGCCACTGGAACAACCTCTTACAAGTACTTCCTTACTGCAAGATAGTTCTAAACAATCATTTTGAAGGGGTGTGCATGTTGCTTATAACACAGTGTAAGCATGATAAACTTTACATTTCGACATTGTAAAATCTTTAAAAAGATTAGGATAAATACATATAGAGAGGGAGAGCTTCATATAACAGGATGGTATCTGACAGCGATTTTGATTTTTGTTCTTATTAAAAACTTAATAAACCTTCAAGGACTTTTCTGTCGTCATTATCTGTACGATGAAGACAGAAAGTAAATTTTTATTAAACAGTAGTCCTTGACAGCTTGTACGTTTTTAAGAAACAAAATCCAATTTAGACACCATCGTGTTAAAAAAAAAAAAAAAAAAAAAAAAAAAAGTCCCTTTATTGTCTTAATTCACACAGCAATTGTGCAAGTAATCACGTGTAATTGATATATATTATATATAATAATATATATATATATATATATATATAATATATATATATATATATATATATATATATATACATATATATATATATATATATATATATATATATATATATATAATGAATCATGCATGCATGCATGCATGCATGATTCATTATACCTAAAACTATACAAGATGGGATTTTCTGTAATTATCTTTGTTTCGGATGAGAATAGAATTTTGCCCAACCACCGGTATTTGAAAAAAAAAATGTCTAAGGAGCCCCTTCAACAGGAGGAAGTATGCCGTGCCATTTACGTTTTATCCATAATTGATCGCTTTTGCACGAACTATATTTAGCGGTCGAAAGAGGCTAATCTACTCCGGTCCCCTCCAGAAATCCATAGTTTCGCCGGACATAAATTTCGCCCTAATATCACTTTTGGCTTTTCATTGACATGGCATTATGCTGGTTACGGAGGAAGCATATTGACGTTTATTTCCCTAATCTCATTTTCTTTTTTGAAGTTGATGATCCATCGTGCGCATATAAAATGGCCTTCCCTTTAATTAGGGGTTGTGGATGGCAAGAACACAGTTCTAAATTGTCTTTATAGAGGTCGGAAATTTTTAAATACTCCCAGAGCACAAAATTGGGGTTATCAGAGTTTATATTTAGCGGTTTATTAAATTTGAGGAATAAATAACAATTTTAACGATTCCTGGAACTGGAATGCAATATTGTATGCTACAGTCTTTTGTGTTTTTTTTTAATGAGAAACATTTTGGAAATGGATCCAGTGATTAAATGAGAATTTTGTTTTTGCATCAGAAAATGAGAAGCGATACAGCGTAATGCAGTGGTTTGGTTAGATAAATATTTTCAATATTACTAAAACATAAAATGGGTATTACGATGTCTGTAACTTTGAATTAGCAGATCAAGTCCATACTTTTTCTTGGTAAATGTAAAGAAAAATGAGGACCGAATAATTTTGTGAACAGTTTCAAATAGTGCAGAACTAAAAAATTTATTTAACAACCTAGATTAACCTGAATATCTGAAAATCTTAAAGATATTAAGGAAATTCAGTAGCAGGTTATATTTGAACAATTTGTTTTTTAAATTGGTAAAATCACTTAGTTATTGATTTAATTATTTATCAATTAAAAGAATATTAAACCTTGTTTGTGCTAATCAAATAATTGTAAAGAAATAAGCAATGGAACTTTCCCCCACTACCACTAATGGAAATAAATATAAAACTATCATTTTGGAATAACCGACTTTTTGATGTATCGCTTTCGTAAATTTATTATTGCATGAAACAAAATGCATTAATATTAAACAAACTTATATATTCTATTCTGATTAATCATGAAACTGTGCGTGATTATGTTTTACATGATTATGGAAAAAAGGACGGAATGATTTCGAAAATGAAAGACGGGGTTTCATATTTTCATCGCCTGAGGAAGAGAAAAATCGTGGGAATATTGCAAGATTTTATGGAATCATTACTGGACGGATTTCATTCGTTCGTACACGGCGCAGATTATTTCATAAGCGACGCTGATAAAAAGGCCGTACATTAAGTGCTTGATTGCCTCTGGCCACTCTAGGGAAGCTTGATGAATAGTGCGTGTTCGTATCATTGTTGTATTTGAATGCCTGTTCTCTCTCTCTCTCTCTCTCTCTCTCTCTCTCTCTCTCTCTCTCTCTCTCTAATAGTATTAATGATAATAATATTGTTTTGAATCTGATTGCTGCTGCAATGCCGTTCAGTTTAAAATTTTCCATTTCCGTTCTTCTGATTGTGTCCTTTTTTTTCTTTTGGAAGGCTGAAGATAATTTGTCCCAATAATAATGATAATAATAATAATAAAGACTTCATACCAACTGAGGCTTTTATTGCTATAAATAAGAACACTAGAGCTTTGAATAAGAGTACTGTAAACCCGAATCAGCACAAATATTCTCAATATTTATACCATAAGCAAACAGATAATGCCTAATGACTTAAAAAAGATACAGAAATTTCGCAGATTCATGTGTATATAAATGTATAAATTTATGTGTAAATATAGTATATATATATATATATATATATATATATATATATATATATATATATATATATATATATATATATATGTACACTATTTTCTTTCTTTAATGATGTTAGAAAGGTTATTTTATACGCAGAAATTAGAATAAAGTAATATGGTTTTGTAGGTTTTCTAAAGAATCAGCAATGATAAAAATTGGTCTATTGAAGTCACAACACTTGTATCAATTTATTAATTAAATTTTAATTGACATAACAGTACTTGTCATTTTTTTTTAATTCATCAGGGATCAGATACTAATTACAACGGCATAAACATCTCATTAGCCATTGCTTCTCATCAGCACATTTGATGACTCGGCAAAGATTTTCATATCTGATGTTTCAACTTTTATTAAGGTAGAGATCACTAGAGATGTTGTCTTTTAAAGGTTCCTGCCATTGCCAGCTTAGGGATATTTTTTAAAATTATTATTATTATTATTATTATTATTATTATTATTATTATTATTATTATTATTATTATTATTATTATTATTTATATTGTATTCATATTTAGCATACTATCTTTGTAAATCTTCAGTTAACGAAAATTAACCATAAAAATTAGAAACAAGTAGGCATATCTCAGCATCCATTAAACAAATGTGTACGTAAATTATGATACGCTAGACAGAGACCTAAATTTTATTTTATATTAATCAGTATCAGTTCAGCATGTTTGTGGTTTCAGGGATCTGTAAAAAATATATGCAGTCAAGACTGTTCTAGATAAATGCCGTAGGGGAATTTCTCTAATACAGTTGATGGAACATTGTCTAAACTTGACATTGACTTATTTGTTATCTGCACTTGGCATTGCCTTAACTATTATCTGTATTGGTATTTCCTCATATATTATCAGTACTTGGCATTTCTGCAACTATTGTTTGTACTTGGCATTACGTCAACTACAATCTCTACTCAGCATTGTCTCAACTAATATTTGTACTTGGCATTGCCTCAACTATTATTTGCATAGGCATTACTTCAACCCCTCTGTACAGGCATTGCTTCATCTATTATGTGTATTGGCACTGCTTCAACTCTTCTGTACTGGGATTGATTCATCTATTATGTGTATTGGCACTGCTTCATCTCTTCTGTACTGGGATTGATTCATCTATTATGTGTATTGGCACTGCTTCATCTCTTCTGTACTGGGATTGATTCATCTATTATGTGTATTGGCACTGCTTCAACTCTTCTGTACTGGCATTGCTTCGGTCATAATTGTGTGCAAATTTTAACCGGCTAAGTGTGGGAGTCTGCCATTGACATTGCTACTTATCAATACGGGTCGGGCAAAAAAACTAGCTACGATGGTTAAGAAATATTTTTTATAGCACTGTGTTATTTTCATATTAACCGCATAAACTTCCTTTAAAGTGTTAACATAACGTTTTTGTATATTTATAGCCCAACTGTATAATGCCGTTATTGTTTCGTGAATGCGGAAGTCGCTTATGAATCTATAGTTAGCTGTCGTGTTCTGGATGAAATTTTCGACGTTTCTGAGAGGTGATTTCTGCATAGATTTTTTTGTTATTTTCTCCAGTTGAATTCTATATACATTGTTGAATTCATTCTGCCTTGTCATATTTTGCACAGGAAATGCATAACGATGTATCATTTATATAGAAAAATCAAGAAATACTGACTGTAAATGGAGAGTTGCCAATTAGAGGTGTAATCATGATGATTGCGATAAAAGAAAATTCGTTGAGCAACGGTATCCAATAATATTGACTCGATCTCCAAATCTTATGTATTGTTTAACTGTAAATCATGCACTTATTAATTACCTTCGTAAATTTTGCAAATTCTACATTTTGGAATTTAGAAGATTATTTCTTCATCTAGTATTTATGCAAGTGTACTTATGTATATAAAAAAGTCCCATTATCTATAGTAGATTCACATCAACCGTGCATCTAATACTAGGCCCGTCCCTTACGACGCTCTTGATTGACAGTTGATAAGCCCATCACAGGGTTGGAAACGCTCAGTCTCTCGAGAGAGTTTACATAGGCAGGATGTATGTTCCAACTCTCATGAGGGATACTTTTAAAAGACGTATCCCTCAAGAGAGGTGGAGCATACATCCTGCCTATGTGAACTCTCTCTCAAGAGCATCGTAAGGGACTGGCATAGACATCAGGTGCACGGTTGGTGTGAATCTACTATAATATTTATGCAAGTGTCCTTATGTATATAAAAATAAGTCCCATGTAACTGGTAAAATAAAATTTTAGTTGCAATAGTCCTGTTTGAAATTGTTCTTTGAATACCGCTGAAATGCCCTAATTTGTGCACTCGTTAGATAATTATCCAAAACATGAATCAACTTTCTCTTTTTTTTTTTTTTTTTTTTTTTTTGATAGCTGTAATCCTTTTTCCTGAGTAAAAGTATGGCTTCCGCAAGCAAAGTAGAAGTGTCCCAACCCACCCCCTCCCCCTTAGGGTTAAGATAACCTCTTTTTTTTTGGAGGAGGAGGAGTCTGAAGAGTGTAATGTCTTTGTTCTTGGTATCAGTAAAGCATTCATTTATTAGCAATACTTCCTGCTTAAGGCTATACTCTATCCCCCTCTAAAATCACTACTGATTTCAGTGCTATGTTTTTGATGTTTATAGATTCAAAGGTTACTCGTGAGCAGCAACAGCAAGGGACAACCCATTGCACTTGTGCACTGTCCTAAAGACAAAATGGGCATGTATGATCTGGGCTTATCTTTCCTCCTTCCAAAATTCCTCGTTGGACGAGTGGATTTCGCTTTCGGCTACCAATCCGGTGGTCCGAAGTTCGATTCTCGGCTCGGCCAACGCTGAACCAGAGGAATTTATTTCAACTGATAGAAATTCATTTCGCGATATAATGTGGTTCGGATCCCACAATAAGCTGTAGGTCCCGTTGCTAGGTAACCAATTGGTTCCTAGCCACGTATTAATATCTAATCCTTCGGGCCAGCCCTATGAGAGCTGTTAATCAGCTCAGTGGTCTGGTTAAACTAAGATATACTTAACTTTCTCCTCCTTTTCCAAGCTAGGATCTTGTCAAGTCATGTAGGGGCTGCTAATGGCTCGGCTAGTAAGCCTATACCTCTCCCCCTCCTCCCCCCCCCCCCCCCAAAACCTCAACCCCTGAATCAAATGGGCTCAAAAGTGCTGGTAAAGTCGTGGTGCTCATAAAGTTAGGTTGAACTCGAGACCACAATGCTGTGAAGTACAGGCAAAACCAGCTAAGATACCACGACGCTGCAGAATATTACTGATGGTGCAATATCTGCCCCTTTCATCTGTACTAGCTTTGCCTATGCTTCACTTCTCTCGGATATTTGCTTTTCTAAATCATGACCTTTTCCTCTCTACTTGTTGTCTTATTCGAACGTCCACGATTATTCATGCTCCGCATTTCTTCGTCTTCCCTTACTGCCCATACCTCTCCTGTTATCTGCTGTTTATTGTAAATTGTTCTTTCCTCTTATCAGCGAACATCGTGAGAGGATTTCAGAATCCGTATAACTTAGCCAAGTACAAAGCCTCCGAGACAGTCTCGTCCCATAGCTCTGTCTCCTTTCTCAACCAGTAGTACAATTTTGTTTGATGAAATTGTACTTCAGTGTGCCGCTTCTGCCAACATGTTGAACGTTGAGCTTCTTTGATACTTTGCTTGGCTCTTAATTCAATTTTGAAAAATTAGTTAGCGTTTTATTTCAGTGTCAAGTAGCCTTATAGAACTCAGTTGGTCGATTGTTCGCACATACAAAGTGTTTCAAAGTTATTTTCCTTCGGGTAAGATTATATCAATAGCAGTGTGCTATAAGTACTGGGTGGATCACAGATCCTTCCATGTTAAGTAGAGCCTTTCAAACCTGTGCGTGTTTTCTTTATATAATGTTACTTTTGATCTTATTTGCTTGTTGATACCCAATCGCATGTGGATTTACGGTACTGCAGGGTTCCAAATAAAATAAAAAGCGAATAACTTATGTTACTATAAACGCTACGCGAGTTCATAAAGAACTGGAAGTTTTGCTTAGTTTTACTAATTACTTAAATTACTTAGGTTCATGGGAGGTTGCGTAAACAAGTTCTTAACCTTAGCGAAAAATCGATATTTTTGGGACTTTGGAATATTAACACTTCATAATACCATACCATATTTCTTTTATCCTTTATAAAGTTACATTTTATACAATACATTTTTGTATTAAATAAAAACATGTAAAAGAAATTTTTAACACACATCTTTAAATTAATCCCAACCATTTCAACGATGCTAACTTTTTATAGAATTTGATGTCCATTAAAGGAATTTTTATTGTAATATAAGGTTTACCTTTGTGTATGTGCATGTTTATATTAGGACACTAAACGGGATGTTTTCTTACCATATTATTAAATTTTATAAATGATGAAGTCATCTATAAACATTTCAATTTAATGGTTATTGTCTGTTTTATGTTTTTTTCCTGTTAACTTTTATAAAAGATTGTTTTTAAGAGGCTGAGAGATGTAGAAAGAAAGGGGTTTGCTATTGAGAGAGAGAGAGAGAGAGAGAGAGAGATAGGGTGGGGTGGGGGAAGAGGAAGGGGGGGACTATGAATACGAGCCATATAAAGTAATATCTTTGGGCGTAAGTACTCCTTATAGTAAGCAAGGGAGAGGGGAGAGGCTGTAGGATGTCTGCGGATATCATAAAGAACACTTTTAGATTATCGCATTTGCCCACCGCCTCAGTGATTTTGCTCTGACGTCATCAGTTACCAAAATATGTGCGCGCGCACGCGTGTGTGTGTAATTGTAATAGCCGCAATGCTTTCGTTTCCCGCTACCGAGCATCATAATTTGGCATCTATCATTGAATATTTATATACGTGTTCAAGATGTGAGCTAGGATAATATATCGGAGCCTCAGAAGACTTCTTAAGGTCCGAATAGATTGGCATTGACATAGAGGGTGAGTTTTCTTTGTGCAGTTAAATTATCTTCTGAATTCTCCAGCACCCATGACCATGCATAGATGCAAAAGTAATATTGAATACAAACACTTTAAAATTCTCACAAAAGCGTCTTCTCCGCAGCGTAAACAATGGACATACAGCCTTCATTTTTTATAGTCACTCGTCTTCCTTCCTCTACTCTAAATGGTACTTAAGTTTCGTTGGCGTTCTTTTAATTTGCCTTCTATATTGTAATTGTGTATTTTTTAGATGATTATTTTTTATTGTAATTTGATTCTATTATTGTAATTTTCAGCTTGAGAATGGGGCTGGTCCCTGAAACGTCGCTTTGGTAATACTATGCCAATAAATAAATATATATATATATATATATATATATATATATATATATATATATATATATATATATATATATATATATATGTATAAATGTGTGTATATAAAATTCCATCTTGGGTACGAAAACACGCACACACGCAAACACACACATGAACTTTCATGTTATCAAACGCTTACGTAATGTCAAAATATTCCGTATAAAGTAAATGGTGATTTGTGATGGGTATTAACGCCTGTAGATATGAAACAGATGTTCTCCCTTGTGTAACTAGTCATAGATTTAGTTCACACACTATTTACTAGCATTTTGAAACGTGAATGTGTAGTCAGTATATGAGCAATAATAGACTGGACCGAATATAACACTTATTTTATGAAAATGTTACCGAACAAAGAAAATGTCACCATTATAATCATTTCTCGCTAATACTACAATTTTTATTATTAAAGCATGATCACCATCATTATTATTTGAATATAGTGTAATCCTTTATTGCCATTAAACCTCAGTCTGATGTGATTTGTAAGCCATGAATTTATTTATAAATTAATGACTAAAACAACACGGAGTCAAGGTCCAGGGTTCTCGATTGTGGAACTCATTATTCGGTACGATTACCGTAGTTCATAAGCGAGATTATTATTTATTGATAAATTTCCAGCGCTGGGAAAAATTGATTCAATTATGCACCTGATTAATTAGAAATACTGCCTTTCTGTGTAATCGCACAATACCTGCGAAATCCCTTTGTTTGTGGTTGCGCGCTTCGTGACAATGGCGCAGTTTTAATTGTTGTAGTTGTAAATTTTGTTGTTCATAGTTATTATGATAATATTAATGATGATATGAGAACCCTCTTTCCAACAAACTTTAGTAAACACAGTGGCCGTCTGGATGACGTTGAGTTGGAGAAACTTCAGTACAAACTCAGACGGCCATTCTGTTGAATAATAATAATAATAATAATAATAATAATAACAACAACAACAACAACAACAACAACAACAACAACAACAATAATAATAATAATAATAATAATAATAATAATAATAATACGAAAACATTGTTACCCTCAATATTTTCGTAGGCTTATTTTAAAGTTTAGGAAAACTCAACCCCAGACTTTCGCATTTTTAGGAAGAATTGCTTATGTTTATGTCTGAAATATTCATGAAAGTGATGATGGATACATGAAAATCACGTGACCCAGGTGGGCTAGAATTCAACTCATCCCAAGCTGACAAAAACTACTCCATTCTTTGGTTTAAGCTTGAGTAAGAGAGTAACTTCCGTCGGCTGCCTTCCCCCATAGGGGGGTAGTGCCGTCAGTGCACCTCATGCAGTGCA
This sequence comes from Macrobrachium nipponense, assembly GCF_015104395.2. NCBI lineage: Eukaryota > Metazoa > Arthropoda > Malacostraca > Decapoda > Palaemonidae > Macrobrachium > Macrobrachium nipponense. The sequence continues at coordinate 80,819,219 of NC_061110.1, read as the reverse complement.
CTGTAGGCATTACTTAATGCCTTCGGCCCCTGGCTGCAACCCCTTTCGTTTCTTTTACTGTACCTCCTTTCATATTCTCTTACATCCATCTTGCTTCCCACCCTCTCCTAACAATGATTCATAATGCAACTGCGAGGTTTTCCTCCTGTTACACCTTTCATACCTTTTATTGTCAATTTCCTTTTCAGCGCTGAATGACCTCATAGGTCCCAGTGCTTGACCTTTAGCCTAAATTCTATATTCAACTCAATTCGGCTGCCGTCGGGTTCGTCGAAGGTATTTCAGGCAAAAGGTCCGGAAAAAAAAAAGAAGATTATGACCATTATGTCGTGTATTGCTACGACAGTAATTAAGAATTTGTCAATGATTTAAAAATACTGCAATATATGAAACACATCATCATACTTGGCTGTGTAAAATATCGGCAAAACTATGAGTAATGTTTAAGTGGAAGGCGTTATATTACTCGGGTTAATTTTGATGGAAAAAACAATTTTTGGGGCGATTTAAGGCAACATTTGAATGCAAATTTAACTATAAAAATCGTATGTAAAGCCAAGTTTATGGTTCAGAATAGAAGAATCCCGCCCCTCCTATCAATCACTGGTGAGGTATAAAAAAAAAAAAAAAAATAAATAACAGCCACGTGAAAAACTTAATGTAATGGTACCAAACTATTCGGCAGTTTTTGGGTCAGGTCTAGTAAATGCGACTATATAGTTAAATTTGCATTCAAATGTTGCCTTAAATCGCCCAAAAATGGTTTTTCCCATCAAAATTAACCGGAGTAATATAACGCCTTCCACTTAAACATTACTCATAGTTTTGCCGATATTTTACACAGCCAAGTATGATGATGTGTTTCATATATTGCATGTATTTTTTTAAATCGTTGACAAATTCTTAATTACTGTCGTAGCAATACACGACTATAATGCTCATATTCTTCTTTTTTTTTTTCACACAAATATTAATTTAACCTATAACATAATATAGTAAGGTACCACAAAAGCATGAGTGTTCTGCCAGAAGAGCATGTAAGATTCCACCTCTGTCCTCTTTCAAGGTACCTTCTTGTGCAAAATACGTCCTGTGACAAATAATTGTAAAAAATATTTTAAACTTACGTTTTGCGATTACTGATATATTTTCATTAGAACTGCATGTGGTGCAAGTATGTAGATGTCAAATATTCCTCTTACAAGACACGCCAACAGCTGTAAGAAGTTTTGAAATTTGTTATTTCTTCCGCCTGGAAGAATAAACACGTAGAATGTTTTCGTCGGAAATATTCACTCAACAGCATTCCTTCCTGTTCCATCAGGGAACAAATACTGACTGATGGATTTTGATGCATGCCAGCGCGACCGGTTTTCATCGGTTGTTATTTGCGTAGCATTTGTGTTGCATGAATGGATATTTGATGGAATGAGCTCTCTCTTTCTCTCTCTCTCTCTCTCTCTCTCTCTCTCTCTCTCTCTCTCTCTCAGTCACAGACATACAAACAAACACACATTTTATATATATATATATATATATATATATATATATATATATATATATATATATAGATATATACATACATAAATACACACAATCCCAAAACACGTCATACATACATACATCATCATATATATATATATATATATATTATATATATATATATATTGTGTGTGCGTGTTTATGGATTTACATAAAATTCACACAAAAAATCCGTCAGCTTAATAGGGGTTGCTTTCTCACCAAGAAAAAAACCTCTGTCACTGGCATATTCATCCTTTTTCTATTGAATTGAGGAGAATCTCTCAGAACAGAAAACTTCTACAAGCCACCCGTTTCATATGCGCCAACAGGTACCTTATGTCACCCCTTCCTGGCACTGAATTGTTGCGAGTTGCAGAAAACGTCAGTATTGCTGATACTTAAATGGTATTTACCTCGAATTTTTTCATACCCATTTATTTGTCATTTATCATATTTGGATTGTTTTTTAATTCCCTTGTTATCCCGCCTTCATTACATTTGATAGATTTTCTTTTATATCCTTTTCTAGCGTTCATTTAACTGATATTACCGTGTTTAGGCTGTTATATCTACTTCAAGTATGTGCTGTTTTAGTATAGTTTTATTTGATGTATTATTATTCTTCAACTCGATCTTATGCCAACATTTTTATTTCCCACCATTTCATATGATTTACACAAATGAAGGTTTCTATATATAAAAAAAACGCTATACATAAATGGTCTTACCTTAAGATTATGCTCCATTCTACATGCATTGTTTCTTTTTCCACCTGGAAAGGTATAGTACCTGGATGCTTTCTCATTCCTGAGTCTCATAATAGATAATTTAATACTGATCTGATGTTACCTTCTACAGTTGTTACCTCCTGTATCCGAAGTTCCACGCTGGACGAGTGGTTTTCGAGCTGGGCTGCCAATCCGATGGTCCCAGGTTCGATTCCCGGCTCGGTCAACGCGGAATCAGAGAAATTTATTTCT
>NC_061110.1:80809215-80811715 GCF_015104395.2 Macrobrachium nipponense | reverse complement strand
ATGTGTGTATATATGTATGAACTATATATAAACTATATGTGTGTATGTATACATATATATTATATAAATGTATATATACATTTATATAAAATTTATATTATATAAATGTATATATACATATATATATATATATATATATATATATATATATATATATATATATATATATATATATATATGCATAGATTTGTGCAGCGGATTTGTATACATGCATAATTTTTATGTATGAATTTATAGACACATAGATGCCTTCGCTCAGAGATACATTTCTGCTGGCTGGATACAAGTGAGCAATGGTTTGATTGGATCAATTTTTATGTTCACGTAGGAACTATTTCCAGCCGAGTTATTTTGGCAATATCTTGCTCCTAGTATTGGATGTACCTCGTTTATAGTTATTTATTCTCAACATTTTTGTCAGTTCGTAAGGTTTGGTAACGGAATTTATGTCTAGCTTTCCGCGCACGCACGCACACACACACACACACACACACACACACACACACACACACACATATATATATATATATATATATATATATATATATATATATATATATATATGTATGTATATATATATATATATATATATATATAATGTATGTATATTTATGCAGTCATCACAAAAGACCTGTTCCCTTCTCGAATTTCTTACTTTTTTATTGGACATTACTTATCGCTGTAAAACCTTAAACTCACTGAAAAAGGTGTTAGAATATAGAAGAACTATGAGGTCGTTTAGGCTATCATTACTACATAAATATCTAGTAAGAATAGGGGACCAGTAGATTTCCTCTCTCTCTCTCTCTCTCCCTTACGTATATATATATTTATATATCATATATATATATATATATATATGTATATATATATATATATATATATATATTATATATATATAGAATATCTATATTATATATTCCAGCCTATGCTATCACGAAGAGGATGGATGGATCCCCTTCAGATCTAGCAAAACATATTTGAATTCAGCAGATGTATATGTATGTATGTTATGTATGTATGTATGTATGTATGTATGTATGTATGTGTGTATAAATGTATGCATGTATGAGCGGTAATCGACTTGTTCCCTTGTTGGTGGTCGAGTGGTTAAGGGTAACTTCCCTCTTGGCTTATCTTTTGTGGCTTTGAGTCCAACTGATGGCCTCAGAGTTTATTTTCTTCGTCTGAGTTTAAGGCTTTGTAGTGACAAGCCTTTCCAAAGAGGAAAAAGCGAAATAATCGAGAAGTTAAAAGGTCTTTGAGACCTCTGACCTTGTGAAGTAAAGGACTTCCGTGAAGTTCTACCGCTCATGGATTTCCTGTGGTTTCCAGTTTTCTTACGCTTAGTTTTCATCCAAATATGCCTGGGTCATCCAACTCCTCTGATGCCCACAGAACCCAGCTGAAATCATCTCTCTCTACTCTGCCAGGGTGTGTGCAAGGGCATGTCAAGCCATCTTCATCTTCCTTTCATTATTACTTTATCTAAATATGGGGCTTCCGTAATTTTCCTTTTTATGCCATCTCAGACTCTATCCTGCCATCTGGCTCCTGATGTTCTCCTTTAATCTGTATTTTCAAACCGTTGAAATGTTTTAGATATGGTTTCATTGTCATGCCATGATTCCTGTGGGCATAGTCTGAAGCATAAATCTAATTTCGCATGCAATTTCAATCCATTTGCATTCCAAGTTTTATTCATCCTTCCCGTTGTTTAATTTGCCTTTTTAGTCTTTCACAAAATTTAAACGCAAGTGAACATATGCTGGATGTCATTTTTCGTAAATAATTGAAAGTACCTATGCCTCATAACAGAAAACCAATGTTCTCACTTTCATACATTCACTACTTTAGCTATCACGACATTACTATGAAGATAGGTGTAGCCAGCAACATTTTCTTAAGAGCCTTATGAATTTGTTCCCCACCCCAGAATTCCTGGAAAAAGAATTTGAATTAATTCGCAAGCAACTTTCGTCTTTAAAGTACTCTGACCATATAATTGAGAAAGCAATTCACAAAGCAAACGTAATTTTCTACCAACCTCTAAAGACAAGACCAGAGATACACCCAACAATAAAATAAAAATTCCTCACCTGGGCACGATTGAGAGAGTAACCCACACCCTCGGCAAATCTAACTCTTTTCCATTTACTTACCCAAACACCTTAGCCAAATCCCTGATTAACGTCAAACAAAAGACATCTCCCAAGGACTCCGGGGTATACGAAATCCCATGCCAGGACTGTGACCAATCTTAAATCGGATTTACAGGTAAATCACTTCCCCAGAGATTAATACAACACAAACGGTCAGTTAGGTATGGACAACAGAACTCGGCTATTTTCAACCATATAAATGAACATAACCATAGAATAAACTGGAATTTGTCACGTGTAATTTATAGCAGCAACTGCCGGTACAAGAGTCAAATGATGAAATCGGCCTTAATAAAAGAGGCAGGTAATGAACATCTCAAAAGGAGCATGGATTTCAG
>NC_061110.1:80799215-80806715 GCF_015104395.2 Macrobrachium nipponense | reverse complement strand
CATCCACTCGGGGGTTGATTTTAATTACAGACGTCCGATTAAATATTACTTAAAATTCTAGTTCAGTAGATAAAACTGCATAGAAAAACTGCAGCTGCCATAGTCTAGGCCCCCGCGGATAAGTACCTAGATCTACCCTTTTCATAACTTTTCGTGGCTGCAGAGTCGTTACGTTTGGAAAATGATGTTTGTGTACCTCAAGAGGATTTAGCGCTAATTAGCAGCAAGTTTCCGTGAAACCGTTAATGATAGCACAGATGTGTTAACAATTCAGACGTTCATGCTCATTTATTGCATTCTGCGCTTAAGAGCTTTTCAAATTCAAGTTGAGGTAATGGTGAGTAAATTTAGCTTTTTCCAGTTCACCGAGACTGCATAGACCCAGGATACTCGTTTTACTCCTGTATCGTGGTAATAGGCTACCTAGCTATAATATTGAAAGATTTCTGAAGAATTGTGATAACTAACCTGGCATATTTTCAGATTTAGGACTAGAATTTACTAAGATAGCTGTAATAGAAAAGTGCGTTTCTTTAATGGACACATTTTTCTAGGTACCTATAAAGTTTTTTTGTTTTTTTTGAGAAATAGGTAGGTTAAGCATGTACCTATATAAGCCTAGCCCTGGGAATCCAGTAATGCATAGGTATACCTAATTATTTTTTAAATTACACTATTCTAGGTGACTACTGGTTGGTGTATTGTACTTGTGTATTGTTTTACTCTTAAATCCTCAGCAGGAGCAATTTTCTTTATATTTAGTTCTGCGTCTCAGAACTAATTAAAGGGATTATAGTTTCGATAAATATATAGGCCTATGCATTCACCCATTGACTTGCTGGAAGAATCCAGATTACTCCCACATTAAGGGGAGATTACATTACCTAACCCTCTTACCTTAGATGACAACTGATCATGACAACGAACCTAACCTCATGCTTCCATGACTGTTTATGGCGATAGGCCTAATCACAATTTCCTCTCCCTCCCACTCAGATGAGGACGAGGGTGCTGCATATTAGGTTAGGATTAGTTAGGCTAGTATGTAACCTTGTACTAGTAACCGGGCAGGAACTTCTGTTTAACAAGTGAGCCCAATACTATGTTAAATTTCTCTTCACTTTCTTTTCACACATAGATAGTAGGGTAATATCCACAACCATCTCACAAACACGTTGCTTCCATTTATCGTGAGTGACTGTTGCAGAAAATGAGTTACGGTGTTTGTGGTAAATATTTTGGGGGTTTTGAAGGTGGGATATTTTTTTTTTCATTTGGGTGGTACCTAAATCCCCTTCACGTCAGAAACCATGGCTTTCCAACAGATACCACTAATGAAGGCAGACATGACGGGGTATGTGTATGCATAAATATTGATCAAGAATCATAATTCGGTTATGAATGAATGCTATACAGTAATTGGCTTAAAAAAAACTGAAGAATTACGAAATTACTAATCCAGGTGAAAAAAGAAAAATCGCAGGAAAAAACCATGGTAATTTATGGTGGTCAGTAATCCAGTCACAGGGAAAAAGTAACCTAACCTAATCCAATGTAACCTAAACCTAACCTAACCTAACCTAACCCATAACATAAACTAACCTACAACCTAACTTAGCCTAACCTAATCTGAATCAACCCAACCTAACTCAACCTGACCTAAGGATTACTGGCCACCATAAATTAATGTGCCTTTTTTTTTTTTCCAGCCAAAATTGTGATATTTTTTTTTTTTTTTTTTTTTTTACCAGCCACCATAAAACATATTCTAAAGGACAAAGATGTGTAACAAAGCCTAACCAAACTTGTGCCAGGTTCTAAATTATTGAGCCTGATCTAGAGTACTGTAAACCATAGATTAAAGTACAGGAATTCATCCTAAACTTAACCTTAGTTTAGGATGTTACATTCACGCCTGACCAGCCATCAGCCTAACCTGACCATGAATATAAATTCACTGAACTTAACCTTCCTCATTGAGTGATGAGAAGGGACCACCCATTGTCTCCCTGTAAATATTACACACAGCATATTCCTTACCTTAAGGTTAGGAGTTACACAGCTAGAATGCACACATTAGCTCTTTCCCCAATAGTTTACAAAATCTGTTTTGTTAAGCAGAGGCGTTTGTTAATGGAATAATGTGTTCAGCTATTTTTGAAGTTGCTTTTAGTTTGGTGAGAAACTGAAGTACAGGGTCATAGTACTGTATAACTTTTTTTTATTTAACTAACCTCTTTACCTTCATAAATTTAATCTGTATTAGATTGTTTTTCTTTGTCACAATGATTTAGAGTATATTATTGTTTTAATACGGTTTTTTCCATTATATGTATATACTTTCTGAACACATTCAATAACAATAGTCACAACAAACACATCAACTAACACTTCAGATAATAATTGTGTCAAACATAAAATCATAAAACATGAAAACATTAACCTATGTTCACAGGCTAACCTAGCCTGTAAATCCATATCATCTTGAAATGTACCAAGCAAATTAACTATTACTGTCCCAGTTTAGTACAGTAGAGTAATTTCTGTAAAAGGATGCTTTAAAAATGAAACAGTTGTATCTTTCAACATTTTTCATGGGTTACCTTATCCTAATATTTTTTAAGAAAGATTGTTTTCTTTTTAATTAGTTACCTGTAGAATATTATGTTTGTTTTATTGTGGTTCAGTTTTAGTCCATATGAATTTCATGCATGCTTATGTTATAAGGTGAAAGATATTTTATAATGATGACAGTGATATTAAGGTCTTCTTCATGTAAGATTGATCAAATTCCAATGTTATTTTATATAATGTATTTGTATATAATATTAGTGGTGTGATATATTTATTTCATTAGTATTAGATTTTCAAAGCTTATCCGAATCCACATTTTAGGCAGATTTGTAATAAACTTTCCAATAATCTAAAATTTGTCAGGATTATCTGAAAATTTAAGTTAAAAGGGTCAAGAGTAGTAGCCGAGTTTAATTAATGGGTAAATACCATTTTTTGTTTTTCCTCTCCTTCCTGTTCATACCTACATAAATCTGCCATGGTATCTCAGGCATAGGTAATTGCAGTCATGGTGAAACCATGTCTTCTAGAACATTTCTTGCAACAAATTTTTCTAGTTTTCCTGTGTAATTACTTTCATTCCTACGACTTTTACACATTAGTGTGCGTTTAATACAATAGCTTCACGAAGCGTTTGGAAATTCCCACTTGTATGGTTCAGTGTCACATATTCTCATTAGTGACGGAATTCTTTCATTATGCCCAAATCTCAAAAAGATTCTTGAAATGAGGAATCTCAATTTGTTATTGACCAATTTAACTTCCGTTCCCAGACCCTCATATTTTTAATAATGATGGGGTCCTAAGTTAGAAACCATAGTGCAATGGTTAGGTTATCAACTACAGTTATTGGTGGTGGGCCTAGCCTTTGACTAAAAAGTCCACCTTCAAGGCAGCAGCCACTAGTTCTTTAGGTTCAAATCCTTCGAAGCCCCGTTTGGACACAAACTCATACCACAGCTTCTTCCTTTCGGAGTTTAAAGTCCTTCTTGAAACACCCCACCAGGCCACATCAATAATTTTGAGGCAGTTCACGGTATTTTAGTGATTCTTTCAGAACTCTTGAAGGGTGAGGTCTGTGGCTTTGAGAACCTCAAAGCGGTGCTTGAACGGGTGCTTGGTCAAGAGCTTTTTGAAATTTGAAATCAACTGTTGGTCCATGGGTTGCAGGATAGGGGTGTTGTTGGGTTTGATAAATTTTAATTCTTTGTAGATGATGTCTGTGAAGGTTGGCGGTTGCATGGGAGCATTGTCGAGTGCGAGAAGGCCTTTTATTGGTAAGTTATTTGAGGTGAGGTAATTCTTGATGGTAGGGCCAACAACTACATTTACATACTGAATGAAAACATCCTTGGTGACCCATGCCTTTGAGTTTGCCCTCCACATAACCTGCGGATTGTCTTTGGCTATCTTGTGGGTCTTAAAGTCTCTGGGGTTTCTGAGTGATATACAAGTAACAGCTTAATTTTGCAGCAGTCTCTTAAGTTCACACACAGCGCAAGGGTGCACACAAGGGTTACCCTAACCCCTATAGGTTTGATGCTTGGCAAGCTCTTCTCTGCTGTTATATAGGTCCTCCTCAGCAACTTTTTCCAGAAGAGCCCTGTCTTGTCATGAGTGAAGACTTGCTGGGCGATGTATCCTATTGCTTCTACCAGTTTGGTAAACCTTTCAACAGACTTCTGCTGCCTTCACTTTGGAACTTGCTGCCTCACCATGCCTGATAACTTAGTGAATGTCAGTCCTCTTTTTAATAATATCAAACCAGTCCCGACTGGCTTTGAATAACTTTCGATGCCTTGTCTGTCGATGTTCCCGGCTTCATCGGCATAGATGTCTTGAACCTTCTCACATGCTCTCCGTCATAGTATCTCCTGCGAGCTGCTTCTCATTCTGCCACACCAACAAAACTTCATCTTTTCATGGGCTGAGGGTCAGAGCTTTGAAATAATCTTAGCACACTTTTCTAGCGTTATAGCCTTTATCGACTCCTTCAAAATCGTACCTTCAAAGTCGTACAGATCGTAGTAATAGTCCAGTCATACTGCTTTGCCAAATCCATAGCACACACCTTGATTATGTTTTTCTATGATTTTGCGCTTGATATCCAAGGTAATTGGCCGTTTCTTCTTCTCAGGACCAATGGTAAAAATTAAGAAATGTTCCTAAATACAGGGCCACAGTGAGAAATGCTACAAGGTGCTGCTGAGATGCTCACATGGCAATGTAACCACATGAACTGAACAAGACCACTTGGCTAGGCGTCTCGGTGCTGGCAATGATGGACACATTGGGAGATGGCATCTCCCAGGCTCACTGGCTCGTAGTTCAATCTTGGCTCGCTTCTGAAAGCAATAAATCACTTCTGTGTCGGCTCATATCTCGGAAACTTGTACGTTGGTTCAATCGTAAGTCAAGATTTGACTGTACCTTAATATCCTAGACCTAATTGTTGGTATAGGTCCTTGGTAATTGCATAAAACTTTACCTTTGAGTTAACCCTTACAATTATTCTTTGAACCAGCAATTTTGAAGGAAACACTGAATTGATAATATGGAGTTTTTATTTTATTTTTATATTGTAGTTTCAGTTTAGGTCATAGTCATTCCAAATCAGCGACTTAAGATGTTGCTTTTAAAACCATGGCAACAAAGTGAACAAGTCGGTAAGGATTTGGCGAACAATTAAAATTCCTTTATATATATATAGTTTCAAATGTTTGTTTTGTGCATTTGATATTCCTGTTAAAATCCTTTTGCATGTACGATTTTACTTGACTTATTTTTTTATCTGTCCTAACGTTCAGTTCTTCTAGGCTAGTAAAAAAAAAGGGATGATATTCATGAAGTAGTAAATGGAATATATATGTATAAATTAGAATATTATTAGAAGTTGTGGTGATGTATTTTCAGTGTGTACTGTATTCGTGACAGTGAGCTGTGAGATGTGGTGTAATACAAGATATAAAAATAACAGGTAGTCCATTGCGCAGATCCATGGGTATTTTTTATGTAACCGACCATAATCTATGACGTCCCCAAAATGAACAGAGCTACAGTTTACTTATGTAAACATAGGGAAAATTGCCTTTGTTTTTCCACGTTTTTTAAAAACTTTAATGTCTTGTCCTTGCGTGCATTTGGAACCTTCTTGTCAATTGTTTTAAAGTTGATTTCATTTTGTAAGTTATCCGTTAAATGTACATAGTTAAAGTTTGTAATAAAATTTTAAAACCCAACTTGATCTTGCTGGACCTTCATCTATAAATGTTTGCCATTTTTTAACTTGATCTTGCCATTTTTTGTACTTTTGATATTTAATATCAATTTTAACAAGTACATAATTATGTTACAGTACAACATGGCATTTTGAAGTCCACTATCTTAACAACGATATCACTAAGCCGCGAGTAAATTGTCACTTACTCGGAATTTTGGGTATTGCCATTTGAATTCCACAGGTTGCCATGGCAATGGCTTGGCGTAGGGTACCATGTCGTCACAAAATCACATGTGCAGATGAGACCCAACTCGTCGCTACCGCCTAGAGCGGGACTACCTTGTCATTACTATATCGTGGTGTATCTCATCGTAACATAAACCTAGTTCACATGACATAGGACGTTAGTTTATTACGACTTCGCAAGACATTATTCGCTCAACAGATTTCCATTTACAGACATCATGGAACTATTTATGTTCGTGATAGTAATTCTTTAATCGTGGGTGTTATGCTACATTATAGCCCTTCACACTGCTATAAAAACGCACCCAAAACTGTCACTATGGAAGAAAGTTGTTATGAAAACGCAGTCAGTATGGAAGTAAGTGCTATGTGTAACATACTTAATGATTTATACCTGCGTAGAATTTGAATAACGGACAAATAAGCCTAGACTGTTCTGAATTCATTAGTAGATAAATAATATGTAATAATTAGCTTGACCAAACAATATAATCATCCAAACGCAGCAAACCAGTTATGTAACTGGTGCTGATAAATACGTTAGCTTTACCAAATGGTTCCTTGCAACTATTTTAAAATTTTCGAAAATAAATGTTTAGTAAGCAGCACATACTAGTAGTCACTTTATTGAGAAGCGTCCAGTAGGCCTTGTTTCGGGTTTTGTCCTTGCATAGCAGCAAATGAATTTTAACCAGTTTTCCCTCGCTTACTTTAGAATATGCCAAACTGGGGTTAGAGCTTGCAGCAGACAATGAAACCTTGGAGAAATGTGAATGCTAGTCTGCTTGAATTTACGTGTGACAGACTAGTAGGACGTTTTGCTGTGCTTTGACATATTCACAGCTTCACTGTCCGCAAATTTGAATATTTGCATCTCCATCCTACAGCAGCATTGTGGTTATTCAGCTTCATCCTTTAGTGCAGGTCTGTGTTGCTGCAAGTAGGTCTAGACTATCTGATAAATACAATTTTACCGTGGTTGTAATCCTTCTTATTAAAGTGCAATGGAGATAGTGGTTTATTCCGGCTATTTCAGCCAAACACGAAATTCATTTGTCTAGCAGTTTGGTTTGAAAAGCATAAAACCGACTTTGAGTTTTACGCTAATCCTGTTAGACTTATTGTTTACGGATGGCATTATCAAGTACACTTTACCTTGTGTATCTATTCTTCTCATTAGACAAAGTTGCTTCTTATGATACACAGCGATTTAACCAGTTAGACCAGCCAATTATTGATATTGGCACAAATGCAAAACGTTTTACCTTTGGTGAGTTTGTTCATGTGACGAAACTAGTCGATGAACTTCCTGTTAGGAATGGAAGTATGATTAAGTTCTGGTCGGTACATTTAAACAGAAATGCCGGTGAAACCATAATGAAATGAAAATACCTCACAACAAGGTACGGTACTGCTAATTGCGATACTAGACCGAACACGACAACTTCGGTGGTTGGCTT
>NC_061110.1:80786715-80796715 GCF_015104395.2 Macrobrachium nipponense | reverse complement strand
TCTCTCTCTCTCTCTCTCTCATATTATATATTATATATTATAATATTATATATTATTATAATAGAGATCTATATATATATAGTATATATAATATCTATATATAGTATTATCTATATATAGATATATATATATATATATATATATATATATATACATATATATTTATATATGTAAATAATATATATTATATATTATTATTTGAATGAAATTATTATAACGTATATGTTTAATTATATTTAAAAGTTTTGCCCAACTCCCACACCCAAAATCAACTTAACGTAAACATACTTCGGCACGCCTACAAGCGTTTGCTTACTTGAATGGTTTGTACTTGCACAATTGCCTAGGCATGAGTGATAGGCTTCTAATATTCTTACAAATTTTAGAATTATTGTCTCCATATTGAAAATAGTTGATATTCCACCAGCGATTCTTTGTGGCTTTTGTTTACTTTTTGCCCAACCAGGAGCCTTTATAAGTGTTTTTTATATTTATAATCAAATTGAATGTAATTATTTTCCGTTCGTTTGCCATGCCTTCTGACTGGCATCTTCTAGATTTAAATGCCTTTTCCATACTTGTATATGAAATACTGGTAACTTGTAATTACTATCTGCCTAATACACAAATTTGACCATCCATGTTGTTTTATCAGTGAATTTCTTGTTATGTATACACAAAACACCACCGAAATAAATTTTTTCTTCTTACGTTCAGATTCTCATCTTACGGAATACCAGTAATCTCCGAATTACTGGTAATTTTCAGTATATGACCATAATTGTGAGTTGTGAAACACACCAGCCATTACTCTACAACTATAGTCTATTGACGCATTTCTCAGATATTGACAAGATTTTCGTAACTGCTTCCTTGATATGGTAATATTGAGTCGGATAATGACGTTATCGAATAAGTTCCTTTTGTCTTGAATTATCCAACTAAATAAAAAAAGGGGGGCGGGGCGAAATATAAGTCTAATGGTGTCGGATCACTAATCCATAACGCATAGATCCTGCAATACATTTATTATGTATCATTTTTATTTTTTGTTACTTCAGTAAACTTAAGGACATATCAGACTTTGGCAGGTTAATAGATGTAAGTTATGGATTCCCTAGTCTCGTTTTAAACTCGAAACATTTTTGCGGTTGGTTGGTGCTTCAGCTGCCTTTGAACTTGTGGTAGGCGATAAAGCTTTTTATTCAGTGGTCGAACTCTTGTTGTTTGGCATTGTTTTATTGGAAATCGTATCTTAACACTCGTCTATATTTACATTGAGGTTATCGTCGATATATAGATCAGGGCAACTGTACTTTTTGCGGTCGTTGACACAGTCAAGGTCTAGAGAAGTCCTTGGACACAGTATTTTCCAAAAAAATATAACACAGAAGCTTACGAATCTTCTGTTTTGAGATTGACAAGGAGGAGCTTGAAAGCCAAAGTTAACTGTGAAAATATACCTTTGTGTGTAAATATACACAGAACTGTCAGTTATGACGAAATCATGAATAATAATTTCATGGATGATCAAGCGTCTACTAACTTTTTCACCACGCCTTCTTTTCTTCTTCGGGTTATTTTAGGTGCTTTTAAGGATCAGGCTGATTGTCCCTCGCCCATTTTCTCGACCCTTATAGAATCTGTGCCCGAAAAATTTTTAGTTGGGTGGGCTTGTGAGCAGTAGCCTGGGAACTAGACAGTCTCATGAGTTAAAGTACTACGCCAATCAGCTACCCATCCCTAGGACACGGAGGGCAAGGCTGTAATTCAGTGGTCTCTATCAGCTCCAAGCAAGGTTTGAAGTCTAAACAAGACAATCTATATAGTATACATTTATAATACATATGTATACATTTAAACTCGTGTGTTATTTATATCTGTATATATATGTATTATAAATGTATACTATATAGATTGTCTTGTTTCAGTATCGTTGAGAACGATTTTTAATCATCCTCTTAAATCTGTTCTAGACTGATTTGCTGAAAGGCTTTTTAATATTACTCCGTTCAAGGAAGTTCCTGTTTACTGCCCCCATGGTTTTGTTATTATTTCGCTTGGCGAGCTTCAGGAAAAATGTGGAGGTGGTTCTGTGTAAACCCTTTCTGTTTGAAGATATTTGGTCTACGAATATTTAGCTAAGGCAGACTAAAATTATTTTTTTTATTTTAAATCTCTTCTTATTAACTCATAATCTATTATTATTAATATTATTAGTAGTAGTAGTAGTAGCTGCAGTATTAGGACTGGTGCTATTACTATAATAGATTCACATCAGCCGTGCATATGGTATCTAGGCCAGTCCCTTACGACGCTCCTGATTGGCTGTTGATAAGCCAGTCACAGGGTTGGAAACTCTGTGGTTGTTTTGTGTGAACCCGTTTTGTTTGAAGAAATTTGGTCAACGAATATTTAGCTAAAGCAGACTAACATTGTCTTTTTTTTATTTTAGATCCCATCTTAATAACTCATAATTTATTATTATTAATATTAGTAGTAGTGGTATTAGGACTGGTGCTATTACTATCGTGATTCACATCAGCTGTGCATCTGATGTCTAGGCCAGTCCCTTACGACGCTCCTGATTGGCTGTTGATAACCCAATCACAGGGTTGGAAACTCTCTCGAGAGAGTTCACATAGGCAGGATGTATGTTCCACCTCTCATGAAGGATACGTCTGTCCAAAGTATCTCTCAGGAGAGGTGAAACATACATCCTGCCTATACGAACTCTCTCGAGAGACTGAGTTTCAGGCTCTGTGATTGGCTTATCAACAGCCAATCAGGAGTGTCGTAAGGGACTGGCCTAGACATCAGATGCACTGCTGATGTGACTGTACTATAGTACTAGTAAGAGAGCTAATTGTATTCATAATTAGTATTATGCCTACTTGGTTCACAGCTGACAGTTGTCGGTACTGCTGCTTTCCTTTCTTTAATGCGATGGATTTAAAGCCATTTCGTTTCACTGACTATACTCTGTTTTTTTCCATCTGTCCATCCGCCTGTGGTGTTTTTGTATGGTAACACTGCGTCCCGGGCTTTAGACAGTTACATTCAGCTTACATCAACGATTATAATAATATCCTATTTCGAATATTAACGGTTTAATTCGCATACAGTAAATTATTAAAACACTTTTCAGTTGCAAATGTACACCAAGATATCCTTTTATTTACCTTAAACTTACACGGCGTAACTATCCAAAGCCCGGGACGCAGTGTTACCATACAAAAACACCACAGGCGGATGGACAGATGAAAAAAAATAACAGAGTATAGTGACTCGACACTATTTAGGCGATGTTTCGTTTTGTGAAATCGTAGTATAGAATACCGTAGCCATGACGTGGCTGGTCACGTGCTGGGCCAGCTGGCTGTTTTCGCTCCATAAGAAATTATAAAGCACAGATTTCAATCGCCCAGGAAATCGTTGATATAGGAAAGTTAGCATTTAGGCCCATATAATTGATTAAGAAAAATAAGTAGTTATATAATGTTATATAAAGCATGCTGCTTAGTTGTCATTTATTTTTTTTATCAAGTATTTTTTACATGTTGTATAAATTTGCATTTTCCCCAATGAAAATATATGGATATCAATGCTAACCTTCCTCTATTAACGGTTTTCTGGCCGTTTCAAATTCGGCACCATTAATTTCTTACGGAGCGAAAACAGACAAATGGCCCAGTGAGCGGTGGTGATTGCGTCACACTACGGTACTCTATTCATTAGGCTTCCACCTTTTGTGTTCGTTGTTAGTGAAGAAATAGAGGAAAGTTAGCATTGAGATCCATATATTTTTATTGAAAAAATACACATTTATACAATAGTTTATGTGAGAAATCTTGTTGATTATAAAGAAAATTAAGTGACAACTAAGCAGGATGTTTTATAAAACATTATAAAAATACTTAATTTTCTTAATCAAATGATATGGGTCTAAATGCTAACTTTCCTATATCAACGATTTCATGGGCGTTTCAAATCTGGGCCTTTTAGTTTCTTACGGAGTGAAAACAGCCCGGCGGCATAGCACGAGACCCGCGACGTCACTGCTACGGTACTCTATACTGCAGAGGCTGTTGAATACTCCTCGAATGGTGTGGTCCAAAGGCTTGCATCTTTACCAGTTTTTTGTTTTATATAAGGTTAAAGTCAGCCATAGTCGTACTTCTGGCGGCGCTATAGGTACCTACAACATCGGCCACCACTGGACCTAGGCTGAGTTTCATGCGTCGCGACTAAGTCTTTTGGGTCTTATGGGCCGTGGCTGAGGCCACTACTGGACAGAAAACTCGATTGGGCCGAAGAAACTTTGGAGCAGTTCTTGCATGTTTTTCTTGCTCTATGTGGTATATTATATACCTGTTAAAATGGATCTCTGCCACGGCCACAATGCTTATCATTTATTTCAATGCTGGCGTTATTATTTTAATTAGCTTTTAAAAATGTCCTTATTTTAGTTCATTTCGGTTCAATGGGGTCAGATTCTTTTTTTATACAATCAATTACATTACTGTTTTGGAGAAAATTTTATATAGTTGAATTCGCAGCTGGGAAATGAGCCATCTCTTCGCCATTGTTTCCCCGAGTTCTTCCGTTTCATTCTCACAGCAGCAAACAATAGCGCGTTTTTCAATAATGTAATTGCTCTGGTCAGCCATTGTTGAACCTGAAAAAGAGTAAATATTTCGTTCAAGATGATTACACAAAGAGTAAGATTGTTTAATTCACATTGATTGCACATGATGTGTTTTCTAGCGACCAATTATGCGCCAGATTAAAATTTAAAGGCTTTTGCGGATACTCTTACGGTACTTGAGAGAGAGAGAGAGAGAGTGTGTGTGTGTCCTTATTGAACCTATCTTACTTAAGGCAAACTAAATTTTAACACAATATATGTGTTTTCTCTCCCAAGAGAGAGAGAATCTTTTTTTTTTTTTCTATTTTGCTTAATGCAAACTAAATTTTATTATAATAATAGCTCTCTCTCTCTCTCTCTCTCTCTCTCTCTCTCTCTCTCTCTCTCTCGTCTCTCTCTTCTCTCTCTCTATATATATAATATATATATATATTATATATATATATATATATATATATATATATATATATATATATATATATATTCTATTCCCATTCCATCCAGATAAGACGTCACTGCTTCCAGTGATCCCGTTCTCGTATTTTGGTCAGTCTTTCTTGTATCTCTGAAGAGAATTTTAGTATTCCAGTCCAGGGCTAACTGATACCAGGCCCTTGTCTCTCCCGTTCGGCCTCAGCCCTACTTTGCATCTGGTCAAGTGTTCTACTCAAGTCCAAGAATAAAGTTAGGCTTACCTAGTAACACTAGACCTTAGGAAAAGGATCTTGTTTTAGAGAACTGGAGCTATAGTTACTGTCAGCTACATTTCCCTTGGTCAGATAATAATATATATAATATTATATATTATATATATATATATATATATATATATATATATATATATATATATATATATATGTATATATATATATTGATATATATATATATATATATATATATATATATATATATATATATATATATGTGTGTGTGTGTGTAATGAAGAATTTCAGACACCCTACGAGATTCGAACTCGCTTCTGGGATATCAGGAGGAGGTCATGTCACCGTTGTGTCAGGTCGGTAACGTGACCTCGTTCTGATACCCCGAGTGTGAGCTCGAATCTTGTCCTTTCGTCAGAACTTCTCAATTTCTTTCATCATTTGGATCGAGGTTAAGTAGTGACAAGCGTTTCCAGTGTGAAGAAATCGGGAAGTTAAGAGGGCATTGTGGTTATAAAATATATATATATATATATATATATATATATATATATATATATATATATATATATATATATATATATATATATATATATATATATATATATATATATATATATATGCGTGTGTGTGTCTCTCCTTCCGACGTCTTTCTTTTCTTAGCTGTATTAACGCAGATTTTTAGATATTTATAGATTTATATATCCAATACTATTGCATTTTTATTTCTGGTTTTGTTTTATGCCACTACGAATGCTATGTAACTTTATACTTAAGGTTACAAAAGTCATTATTCTTTTGGCAAGTTCTTACTTGATATGTATGTAGGGTTATTCTAGAATAAAATGAATCGGCCCATATGTGGTATTATAAAAGAAAGTGTTGAGTGCTGAGAACATTTACTTATAGCATGTCTTTTTTACAGTATTCTTATATGAAAGATTTATTCCCCATGCTTATCTCACCTTCACGTATGTGGAAAGTGTATATGTTAGTAAGAGCATGGCAAAAATGTTAAACAGAAAATGAGAAATTCCAGAAATAAATATCAGGATATTTATTTTTAGAATGCAATTGATTGGTTTGAATATGTATTGATTACTTAATGCAACAAATGGTGGTAGGACCTAAGGAGGTATCACAATAAGTGAATCAAAGAAAATGGTAGGATCATTGCTAAAGGTTTACAAAAGGTGAGGAGATCCTGTGAAAAAATGAGTAGCAATGTTTGAGGTGATTTATGAGCTGTCCCTCCCTGAGGAATAGAAATATGTGTGCTAATAAATGAATGTATACACAGCTGATGTGAACTACTTGTTTAGTATTTTTAGAAGTTTGGTTGAAAGGTTGGGAAATGTGGAGAAACAAACCTTGTTGTAAACAGATTTAGCAAACTCAAGTTTGGGTCAGATTGTTTTTAGGTGGTTTGGTCATGTAGACAAAGATGATGATAATAAGTTGGTGAAAACTGAATAATTCAGGTTTTTTTCTTTCTTATTTTTTTTTCAAGAGTAAAGAGGCAAGGGAGATCACTATATTGCCAAAAGAATGGTGTGGAAGAGGTGTTGAAAAAGAAGTGGTTAGTGTCGTGGTATGCCACGCAGATGTCGAGGGCTCATGTCTCCCCCAGGGCAATGAAAAATCACTGGATCTACATCATGATCAGTTACTGTTGCAGTGTGGAGTCTGCGGTAGGAGGTAGACAACATTGTTTGGAAGCTTGAATTTCAAGTCATATGGCCCCTGTGTGCTTATTCCTGTGAATAGGTTTCATCTACTGAAAAAATAATGAAATGTTTATGGAAACTAACAAGAGAGGCGAATGGCATTTTGTGTGTGTGTGTGTGTGTGTGTGTATGCCTGTGACTGGGTTCTTGCCACAATTTGGTTTAGCTACTTTTCCGTCCTCACACTGTATCAGAAGCGTATCAAGTCTCTCAATAAATGAGTGAGCTCTGGGCATTTCGGGTTTAACTCAAGTTTGCGATTCAACTTTTTTTTTTTTTTTTTTTTTTTTTTTTTTTTTTGTAATATCACTTAAAAGGCCTAGAAAGCTTGAACTCATTT
Organism: Macrobrachium nipponense; assembly: GCF_015104395.2. NCBI lineage: Eukaryota > Metazoa > Arthropoda > Malacostraca > Decapoda > Palaemonidae > Macrobrachium > Macrobrachium nipponense. Next base: position 80,789,338 of record NC_061110.1, on the reverse strand, counting down.
CTGGTCTGTTCTTTTCCTTATTGATGTACTCCCATTGACAAAAGCATTTAATTGGGTACCTGCCAGTTAGACAGCAGTGGTGGGTCGCAGTTCAGTGGAGATGATGATTGAGCCATTAACCTTATTCTGAATATTACTGAGACCCAGGGGGCTAATACAGTTTGTTCGGCGTAGTGGGTTTGTGCTGTCAGTATACCTCACTTGGTGAATGTAGGCATTACTAAAGGGTCTTTGTAGCTTTAGCTGCACTAACTTAACTTTGTGCTTTACCTTCATTTCCGTTTCCTTTCTTCAATCTCGCTCTCCAACCACTCTAACTCCTTCTCTTCACAGTCTTAAGCGCTGAGTGGGCGAAAGTGCCCCAGTGCATGGCTTGACAACGTAAGTTTCATAAATCAAATCAAGTCAGGTCAGTACGTTATGCATTCTGAAACTCCACGGTAAATGAGCCTGCGAAGAAGACGCGAAACCTTCTTCCCAAAAAGTACCGTCATCATGAAAATTTTTATTGCCATTCGTCTCTCCGGCCGCAGCGTTCATCTCTTTAAGGTTTAGTTTGTGTTTGCGCGAGTGTGTATAAATATCTTTGCAAATAAATCTCTCTCGCCAGAAGAATCTCCTCCTGCAAGCATTTTATTCAGATTTCCCAAAGGGGCCCAACTGGATGTTGTTTATGTCAGCTATTCACTGGCCTCGCTTGGGTGTTCTCGTCACAGAGAGAGAGAGAGAGAGAGAGAGAGGTAGTTGCAGTTTGCGCATGTATTTATTCGATTGATAAGTGCGAAAAAAGTAGTAATCAAGAGTCCTTTCCATCACTAAGTCTACATCCTAGACATTCTTGTCTCCCAAATATTTTTCGCTCCTTAGGGGAATGGCGCCGTCAGTGTACCTCATGCGGTGCATTGTAGGTATTACTTAAAGTTCTTTGCAGAGTTTCATCGGCCCCTAGCTGCAACCGCTTTTATTCCTTTTACCATACCTCCGTTCATATTCTCTTCCATCGTACTTTCCACCCTCTCCTAACAATTATTTCATATTGCAACTGCTAGGTGTTCATCCTGTTACACTTTTCAAACCTTTCTACTCCCATTTCCCCTCTCGGTGCTGAATGACCTCATTATAGGTCCCAGTGCTTGGCCTTCAGTCTACATTTTATGTTCCATTCCATTCCATTGCAAGCATTTTTGGGTACCGTCAAAGTTTCACCCATTCGCAAGACCACTCTCCATATCGTGGTATTATCTATCCCATTTACGCATGTAAAGCGAGAAGGATCATCCACCAGTTCACCTGAAATTTTCCCCCATTTATAATATGCATGGTTGTGTTGGCACCAGTCACAGGGATTGTCATGTCAGGCTGAGCTCCTTTACCACCTGACACCTTTATTCGCTTTGCCTGGAGGCGTCAGTTAGTTTGGGAGCTACAACGCCACTCAAGATAAACAGTTAATTAATGTCGGACTTGACTTGGTTGTGCTTAATGTCATTAGATTGCTTCAAGTGAATGTGCAATCAACGGGTTTTACCCGGAATTGTAGATGAATTTTACAGTATATATATATATATATATATGATATATATTATATATTATATTATATTGTATTTTTAAAAATTTATTATATATATCTAAAATATTTATATATTTTTTTTAATGTAGCAAAATACATTATTATTTTGGAAACTTGTAATAAGGTTAATTACCGGCATGTTGTGAAGATGATGATTATATCAGTTGTGTATGAAGTTGATTAAACTTACGAATTTTTTTTTTATTTTCCTTTGGTATGCATACGTATATTTTATATATGTATATGCATTATATATGTATTTGTATAAATGTGTGTTTTTGTGTGCGCGCGCCTGTGTCGCTGGTCGTTCAGTTATAGTTTATCAGCGTTGTTTCTGGTCAGTAGTTGGATGGGTAACATACGAATTGCCAGATACCCTAGGTGCATAAGCCCCTTGAATATCACGAAGGACAGGGGTTTGGGACAGAAACCTCTCTCTCTCTCTCCAAAGAAGACATGCTGAAATATACAAGGTTGAACCCATCTAGCGCCACCCTTTCTAAGGTGAAAAATGTGGTCCTATAAAAAAAGTATATGATTAGCTTTTGCTCTGATAAATCTGTTGTGTATTTTAATGTTTCTTTCCAGTAGAGGGCCAGTGCCTTCATTGCGCCTCACGCAGTGCTGTATATGCATTACTTAAGGTTCATTGCAGAGTCCCTTCAGCCACCAGCTGCAACCGCTTTCATTCCTTCTGCTGTACCTCCGTTCATATTCTGTCTTACAGCTTACTTTCCACCCTTTCCAAACAATTGTTTCATTGTGCTACTGTGAGGTTTTACTCCTGTTACACCTTTCAAACCTTTTAACCTCAATTTCCCTTTCAACCCTGAATGATGTCATGGTCCCTGTGCATGGCCTCGGGTGTAATTTTTAGATTTCATTTTATTTAATTTCATTTATTATTGTTTACCGATATTTATAGCAATTGTTGTTTTCTGATTATATATATATATATATATATATATATATATATATATATATATATATATACATACATACACACATACACATATAAAAACTTTCAATTTATTTATAGGAAGTTATGATGAA
>NC_061110.1:80749215-80779215 GCF_015104395.2 Macrobrachium nipponense | reverse complement strand
GAGAGAGAGAGTTATTCGATTTTGAGTGTACAGTTATTACTGCTAAGGCGTTTTTATTTCCTCAGTTAATGGGTTGTCACCAAATATAATGGCAATTGATGACTCGTGATTCATTACTGCCCTGTCCATATATGCAGGAAGGGACCTGGGCCTTCAACAAACTCTTTGTTTGACAAAGTAATGGAATTTTACTAAAACTCATACAGGCCTTTATTTTACGGCTATATTTTTATGCCAAAAGTTTTTTTTATGCCAAATTGGTCCCATTTAGAAAAAAAATCCGGAAAGCAATTTAATGTTTTTGTGAATGGAATTTTTATAACCTAATATTTTGCGAATATTTGTGTAAGCCTGTATTCTCATCTTCAAAACTCGTTGGCTAATTTGAGAGTTAACTGATAAACGCTGATTTTTTTTATTTCATTCTTTTGTGTTTAATAACAGACTTTGTGTGTATGTTAAGGAACATTATTCATTTTGCATTTAATTTTTTTTTATATTAGGTGGATGAAGTTTCGTGTGATTATACTTTTTGTTGTAAAAGTTATATTCCGTTTGAATAGTCATATTCAAAATTTCATAATCTCAATAGAAATGTGATATGTAACTAAATAAGAGACCTTATTTATAACCATGGTTTATCTTCACTATAATGTAGATTTTATCATTTTAATGACGGTGCCTCTCCGTGTTCCTGATATCTCAGGCCACAGATATCCATCTTATCCATAAGGAGAGAGGATAAGGTCAAATTCCCCTTCTAAGCTCTTTGAAATAGGAAACATGTCTGGCCCAAAGTTTCTTAAGCTCACCAAAAATACGGGTGAGGAGGCAGAGGTTAGCGCGAGTTTCCTTGTCGTGTTCAGTAATTTACGATATGTACTGTACTGTGTATATTATATATATATAATATTATATCGATTATATATATATATAGATATACAACTATAATATATTGTATGTTTAAGTATTCATATATATATATATAATATATATATATATATATATATATATATATTTATATATATATATATATATATATATATATATATATATATATATATATATACATATACAATGTGTGTATAAGTTGTTCATGTTATATATGTGATATATTTATATATATATATATATATATATATCTATATATATATATATATATATACAATGTGTGATAAGTGTTCATGTATATAGTGTATATATTTATATATCTTATTATTATTATATGTATATATATATATTATAGAATTATCTGGATTTGAAATAATTGCGTATTTTTTATTAATTAAGTGCTGAATTATTTTTTATTTGTTATGGACAGTTACCTTAGGAGCTGCCTTGAAAAGCCAGTCTTTTGAATAATCCTTCCTTATTTCTTACAACTTTAAAGTCACCAAATGTCTATATATATATATATATATATATATATATATATATATATATATTATATATATATATATATATATTTATATATATTATATACGGTATTTGTAACGCGTACAAGTGTCTGGGTGGCGGCAGTACACGTCTTTGTTGGTTTTTTCCTTTCGTTAAGAATTTTCGTACTTCAAAAGGTGCACGTGGATAATTATTCAGAAGTATTGGATTGCAGTAGATAAATTATGCAACATTCTCCAAACCGCTTATAATAATAATATAGATATATATATAGAATATATATATATATATATATAGATTATATATATATAGTTTGTATATATATATATATATATAACTTATATATATATATATATATATATATATATATATAGATATATATATATTTGTATAAATATATATATTATAATAACTATATATAATTATAGTTATATATATATAATATATATACATTATATATAATATATCTTATATATATATATATATAGATATAATATATGTAATGTAATATATATATATATATATATATATATATATATATATATATATATATTTATTTTATTTATATATATATATATATATATATATATATATATATATATATATATAATATACCACCACCCACACACAAACAAGTATATCGTAATTTACTAGCCGCAGCAAGGAAACAGGAGCTTTTATGCTTACTCTTTTGGGAAATTTTAGTAGTTTATCATTATTAATCACCAGTTGGTGAACGCATTATTGGATAAAAGACTTTGCTGTTTAATACATATCGCACGAGCAAGTTCAGTGTTACAGGAGTAGGATTTCACCTATCTCATAGCAACTATCAGCTAAACTTTGCATCTGGTTGCTAATATTTTTATCTACATTGAAGTATCGCTTGTTCGTGCCTGTGTGATATTAACGAACGCTCAGACATAATTTTTTCACGTATATGGTATATAAAAGTATACCTTTGCGTAAATTTTGTAGGCAGAATGCTAAGATATTCCAGAAATAAGAAACTGGGAACATTGGAAACAGAGCAAGTAATAAACCCTCGTTCAAATTTGTAGGCAGAATACTAAAATATGCCAAAAAACAAGAACACGGGAAATAGGGCAAGAAACACACCTTCGTTTAAAGTTCGAAGGTAGAATATTAAAATGTGCCAGAAACAAGAATGTGGGAAACAGGGCAAGAAATACACCTTCGTTCAAAGTTTGAAGGCAGAATATAAAAAGGTGCCAGAAACAAGAACACGGGAAACAGGGCAAGAAATACACCTTCGTTTAAAGTTTGAAGGTAGAATATTAAAACGTGCCAGAAACAAAAACATGGGAAACAGGGCAAGAAACACTCCTTCGTTCAAAGTTTGAAGGCAGAATACTAAAATGTGCCAGAAACAAGAACATGGGAAACAGGGCAAGAAATATACCTTCGTTTAAAGTTTGAAGGTAGAATATTAAAATGTGCCAGAAACAAGAACATGGGAAACAGGGCAAGAAATACACCTTCGTTCAAAGTTTGAAGGCAGAATACTAAAAGGGGCCAGAAACAAGAATATGTGACAAAGGGCCAGAGCGAGTCATATATTAATATCAGTGTAACTCTCTATGGGACAAAACGCCTGCCGTAGTTAAATATATGTATGTAGTAGGATACAAATGTTTTCATTAAGATGCTGGAAATTCTAATGTTAATACCACAACTCAATTTGAATGCAGCTGTAGAATTGTTAAAGGGCTTAAAGTATATTCTGGAGTATTGCGTAAGGTAAGACAAGATTCTGGGTGAGTAAAAAAATTGGTTAAAGTTTCGAAGCATCATTAGGGCAGTGAGGTTTAGCATGGCATCTTTCTTTGAGACTCACAGACCTACGTCATGTTTGTAAGAAAAGAAACTGTGCTGTAATGAACAACAAAGGGTCTTTTGACAGGACTATAGAACTTATCCATTCCCTCTAATAACAATATGTGTCAGATGGCTCGCTGATTTTTTTTCGACTTGCAAGAACGCTGTGGACGTTAAGCCTACGAACGTTATATATAGAAAAAACATAATGTCCATATTAATTTAAGCCTAAGTGTATAGCAGCAGTCTTTTCACTACCCTTGAATTAATCGTTTTCATTTTCGTTAATTTCTCATCGGTCACGCTCCATTGGCATTTTGATATCGGAAATTCAGAGAGGAAGAGCTTAGTGGCAGAATTAAATTAACGGTACCAATTTTTCGTTTTTCATTATAAGTAGATTAAGACTTGATAAAAAGCTGCATGTTGAATATTTCTTGAAAGGAACATCTGTAAGAGGAGAACTGAGTGGAGAAATGGAAAAAGTTAATGATCGGAAAAAATTACTGGCTTGGTGCCGTTTTCTTCTCTTCCTCCTTTTAAAACTCGTAATTCCACCTCAGTTAATGCTCTTGTTAATTTCTGACCTTCATCTTATCACTCTCTTATCATTCTCATAGGAGTCTGTGACCTCTTGTGAAATGGTGATGGGCAATTTACAACAAATCAGTTAATCAAATTTTCCCGCCTTCATTCCCCTCTTCGTCTACATTCATCTACATTTATTTTTATTTATTTTCATCCTCAATTTCCCTCGAAATATTCCCCGGTATCTCGTCATAATAAATCATCCATCAATTTCCCTCGAAATATTCCCCGGTATCTCGTCATAATAAATTATCCATTTATGTTCTACCCTCCAAGAATTATGGATGTTTTAATTATCTAAATTGCATTGATTGTAAAAATGTGGAATACTTCAACACCTCTTTATGGTCATGAATATAATCCATCTGATGATTGGAGAGATTGCACAGTAAATAACTTGAAAAGAAATTTTAAAATTTTCTAAAGTGCAGATCATCATATATTAGACAGAAACATTGTACAGTGTTCCCAGAAAGTTTTGTGAGCTAATTTTGACGTTCATGGACACCAAATGGCCAAAAAGGAAACAGGGTGGCTAATTGTACACTGTATTTACTCCCAGTGAAACACGCATCCTTTAACATTAAAGTTAGACGGATGGTAATAAGTACCACTAGCCAAGTCTGCACTAATAATCAACTGTACCACACGGTCCTCTGTAGGCATTACTTAAGGTTCTCTGTAGTGTCCCTTCAGGTCCTAGCTGCAGTCCCATTCATTCCTTATACGGTACCTTCGTTCATATTCTCGTTCTTCCAAATGACTTTCCACTTTCTCTTTAGAGCTTTAAACCCGCCTTAACTCTAGATTTCCCTTTAAGCGCTGAATGACCTTAAAGGTACCTGCACCTGGCCATTTGCCTAAATTTTATATTCCAGCTCCAGAGAGAGGAAAAGACTACTGGACTTGAAAGATGCTGAGCATTTCATTCCCTTCTTCCATTTTCTATTCCTCCAACTGATTCCCGATTTCCTCAATTTCTCTCTTATATTTTCTCCTTGTCTTCCTCCATATTTTCCTTCTTCCTGGAGCATTACCACCTCCTAATTTTCCATTTCTAACTCCCCCACGCCCCCTTTCCTACCTCGTCCTCATTCGGCAGAATTGCTCCGATGCATTCAGTAAAAATCTCTTCTCTCTCTCTCTCTCTCTCTCTCTCTCTCTCTCTCTCTCTCTCTCTCCACCCACCCAGCGAAAGCGATTTTTTCGCAGTTCGGTGATAGTGAAAAATGGTAGAATATTTCCGCAGATTTATATCCAATCTGACCGATAATCCCTCCCAATCATGAAAGGGAGTGCGAGGGATGAATCACCAAGAGAAGATTCGCCTCAGAAGAATCACTATGTCGGGTTCTTGACTTCGCACATGGAAAAGGATGGAACGATTTACGATTTTGAAACTTGATTTTGCCTCCACATTCCTTTTTAATTTTGGTCAGTGTATTGTGCAAATTATGTCAATACACATTATATATATATATATATATATATATATATATATATATATATATATATATATAATATATATATATATATGTATATTAAATATGCGTATGTTTAGTTTAAACTACGTATGGCCATTATATAGTATATGTTATTATTTATGATTATGTATATATATGCATAAAATAAACCCACGCCTGCACACACACACACACACACACATATATATATATATATATATATATATATATATATATATATATATATATATATATATATATATATATATATATATATATATATATATATATATTATATATATATATATGTGTGTGTGTGTGTGTGTGTGTGTAGTGTGTGTGTGTGTCTGTGTGGCTTTTTTTTCTCTTGAATGCAGAATAAAAAAACTGGCAGTTGCTTCTGTAATTATTTTCTTTTTCATATTTTCGGTTTAAAAGGTTGAGATTCCTATTGTTTCAGGGTTTCGCCGCAAGTTATAAGTTTGAAGGATTTTGTTCTGGGTACCAGAGCTATTTTTATGCTTGTTTTTTGGTCAGTGTTGAATTCTAATTTGTTGGCCTTAGCAGCAGATAGGATCCCGTTGAAAGGTCTGATTGTGGATTGGTTATTTGGAAATTGAAAAACGGTGTGGTTCTCTTTCGTGGGCTAAGATTACGGATCCATTTTCTGGAAGGTGGCTTCGAGTTGAACAGTTCTGTAGATGGCAGGGATATATGATTCCCGTAGGAGGGGTAGTACTGTCAGTGCACCACAGGCGCTGCACTGTAGGCATTGCTTGAGGGTCTTTGCATCGTCCCTTCGTCCCCTAGATGCGACCCCTTTCAATCCTTGTACCACCCTGGCATATTCCCTTTCTTCCATCTTGCTATCCACCGTTTCCTAACTATTGTTTCATGGTGCTGAATGACCTCATTGTCCCAACGCTTGGCCTTTGGTCTAAATTCTATATTACATTCCGGATATCACTGTACGTATCTGTGTGTGTACAACAAGTCATAATAAGTATAATAAAAAATTCCCTGCAAACTTCCACAGTTGTTAATGACATGTGCAATGTGCAGTGTATCAAATGGTGCCATCTTGTTAAAATAAAGTAAGAAATGTTGAATTTAGGCAAAAGTTTTGTAGACATCTTTCCAGCAAAGACAGGTTGTAAACTGTCTCATCTCTCCATTTGTCAACCTTCCATTTACTGACCCGCGAACAAAAACAATTTTTCAGAAGGTGACCATGATGGTAAGCAGAGGAAGGAAGTGTTTAGCCCAAGTGGTAACTTTTCTGGGTCCTTAAAGTTTATTCATTATTATATTATCTAATAATAGGTTAGCCCCTTTTATATAGAAGTGTCAAATTTGAGTCACATATTTATAAAACATACCAAATAATTAAAGTAAAATTGTTATAAGTACATGAAAAAGGGGGATGGGGAGGGGGAGCATGGCACCAGTTGAGAGGGGTTGTATATGCGGTTGAGTTAGATGCAGAGAGTGGAGTGATGAAGATAGATAGTAATATTAGTAGCAAAAAGTTCTGTTGGTAAAACACACACACACACACTCACACACAGACCGGATTGATTAGTAGAAGTTCACCAGGAAGTGAAAGCGGTTGGCTTCAGGTTGATGGGGTGAACGCTGTGTCAGTTTTAACAAATATAATGCAAACAAACACCTGTTACACCTTTAAATCCTTTTTTTTTTTTTTCAATTTCACTTGTAGCGCGTTTATGACCTCATAAGTCCCAGCTCTTGAACACACACACACACACACACACACACACACGTAAACGAAAGAGCGAGAACGATAGAATGTCATCGCTGGAGAAAATTACCTTATAATGAATTTGCTTATAATGAAGTTGAATAAGAAGGGACATTATACAAATTATCGGCCAACATTGGGAACATATTGTTCATAACACTTGTGTGTGTGTGTGTGTGTGTGTGTGTGTGAAACATTTGTTTGCTTGGTAAACAAAACGTTTTGTTGGAATTTGGCGAAAATAATCTGAAGAGATTAATGATGTTCACAGTGCTGGTTGATAACAATGGCGACCCTTCCTGTTCAAAGACCCCTTTTTGTTACGCTCTCTCTCTCTCTCTCTCTCTCTCTCTCTCTCTCTCTCTCTCTCTGCGTTTGTGTGTCTTTGTGGCTGTGCTTAAATGGGAAAAATTGAGGGTAACATTATGATGGTTAACTGTTTACTGTACTCTGCTCACCTTTACTGTTTATCATTGATTACTTTATCCCAATACTACGTCATCAGCCAAGAAGTCCAAATGGCCAGTAAAGGTTTCTATGACAGAGTATGAAAGCAACAGGATAGTTCTTCGTGGTAAAGAAATTGGTTAACGAAAATAAAGCTTTCCATAATTTCGTGATTCCATGAATCCTTATTTAACACTTCCATGACTATACTCTGTTTTTTTCCATCTGTCTACCCGCCTGTGGTATTTGCGTATGGTAACACTGCGTCCCGGGCTTTAGATAGTTACGCTATGTGTAAGTTTTAGGTAAATAAAAGGATATCTTGGTGAACTTTTGCAACTGAAAAGTGTTTTAATAATTTTATTGAATGCGAATTACACCGTTAATATTCGAAATAGGATATTGTTATTACTGTTGAATGTCACTATCTAAAGCCCGGGACCGCAAGTGTTACCATACGCAAACACCACAGGCGGGTGGGACAGATGGAAAAAACAGAGTAGATGCGTATAACATGCGATTCAAATGTAAACACGCAGAGATTTTGTCATCGTTGAATTGACTCGCTTAAGAAACGCATCCAATCACAGTCGCTCCAGCCCTGGCTAAATGAAGAATAAGCAGTCCCATTCCCGAGGTCGTAAATATACATTACCTACGCGGTAGCAGTCGCATTAATAATACCTAACGGTATAATAACACAAGGGTTAAGATCTAATGCCATAACGAGCAAGATTAATCTAGCCGCTGTCTGGGATTGGTAATTGAATAGGCCTTAAATAGAATTCAAGGTGCCAACTCCCTTGCCGTGTCTAGCCTCACTTTATACGAAATCAACGGACTTGATGCTCCGGCCAAAGTGATTCCGAAATGCTACGCGTTCAGTCGACGATTAACGCTCCCCCCGTACAGAACTCTGATGGAAATATAAACTGAAGATTCGGTTCTTGTCTGTAAAATGGCCTCAGATTTACTGATTGATTTGATTTGATTCGTGAAAATTAGTCTGTAAGCCAGGCCAGGTAGTATCTCTATAATTATGAAGGGTCTGTTCTGTGGAAAAGACTTTTGATGCCTTGATTTTCCACTTAATAATTCTTTCTTCCTTCTTACTTTCCACCCTCTTCGAATACTTGTTTCATAGTGCGACTGCGAGGATTTCCTCCTGTTACGCTTTTGAAACCTTCGCCGTAAATTGTATATTCCATTCCATTCCATTCCATTCCACTTTATATGGAATGTAATGAAGTATTTTTCCATGGTACCATTTAATAACGGCCACTGTCACATTCTTTCTTTCCTTAACAAGATGGAGACAGGATGTGAGAGAGGAAGTGAGCGTGAAGTCAAGTAAAAGGCTCCAACTAGGGGCCGAAGGAACGCTGCAAACAACCTTTAGTAATGCTTACAGTGCACCACGTGATGGGCTCTGCTTTTATACAGAGATGATAGTAATATTAATTTTTCAATACTTTATCCAAAAGCATCGAATTGCGAGTCTAATTTGTTGTCTTTTAATTATGCTGATGACTTAACGATTGTATTGACAACTAGATTTTTTTAAAGAAATGTATACTTTTCCTGATGTCAGTCATAATAGTTATCAGCATTACATTATAAAGTGCTATCAGGAAATGAAAAGCTCTAAACGAGAGAGAGAGAGAGAGAGGAGTTAGAGAGAGAGAGAGAGAGAGAGAGAGAGAGAGAGAGAAGAGAGAGGAGAGTTGTGAAAAATAGGAGAGAATGGAAGGAATGTAGTATGATTCCCTAGTTGCTGTGTCCATTATTACTCCATCGTTTTCAGGGGGAAAAGGTAAATATATTTTTTTTTACCCCACTTTGTGCATTGAGAACATTCATGTTATATTGAACTAATCTCCTTCCTATGGCGTTAACGGTCTCAAAAGCACACGCGATTGGATCTGCATTTTTCGTTGTTACCTAAGGTGATTTATATAGTGTTCAGTTTCATGTTCAACGTAGTCGTCCATCTGTAATTATTCAGTGTATAGAATCATCTAGCGCTGTGAATTACGCTATTTTACCTATGATTATGTTATTCACGGGAAGGTTGTTTAGCAGATGAATGGTTATCTGCTTTTGTTCTGTTGCTGTGATTTCTCTTTTTGGTGTATTGCCATTAGAACAGAGATTTAGAAATGTAATTAATTTCGTTCAGGCGTTTCCACAAGGAAATTGATAAGTGAAGTTGATCAACAATATATATATATATATTATATATATATATATATATATATATATATATATATTATATATACAATATACTATATATATATATATATATATATATATATATACATGTATATATTTATATATATATATATATATATATATATATATATGTACACACACATTTATAACCCACACACACACACACACACACACACACACACACACATATTATATATATATATATATATATATATATATATAAATATATATATATATAGTTTATCCAGAACACTAAAGTGCGTTATAATGTTTTTTCCTGTTTAATGAAAGTTCTAGCGCGGCAGTTTGTATATCATCATCCAAATGCTTCAAATTTGTTTTGTGTGTGGAAGAGATACTCGTTTTCTTTGCAAACCTTCGAACACTTAGGTGTTCCTGGTTCGTTATTGCTTATGATTCAAAAGATGCATATGTCTTTTAAATTTTAATTGCATATCCATAGAGTCTCCATCAGAATGCTTCCGTAAGCCATCCAGTTTTCGTAGAATGAGAAATATTTTATAGAAACATCCGTTATGTGAAATAAAATTCATACGAGATGGCGCATGTAAAATTGAATGATTGTTGTTTAGTTTGTATTTCTAAATTCTATATTCTATATTCTGTTCGATCCCTAGGAAGTTGTGGCTGCCTACGCTTGTAAATATAATTATGTTTAGTGAGGTTGAGTCTCCAGCCTTCATTAAGGATCGAATAAGGGATATGAACTAAAGCCTGGAAGGAATTGAATTAAGAGACGATGAGGAATTGAATATTATATCTTGTTAAGAAAATACGTCGTTTCTGATTGAGGTTGCCTTATTTCTGCACAATGGCGTCAAAGCAAATATGATCATCTTCGTTCTAAGATTTTTATTATCGTCAGTTTTTGGATAAGGTTTTGTCAGTAAATGCAATTTTAATTTCATTTTCATTCATTGGGAAGGTGAATGTGACCGTAGTATGAACAGATTTATAAACTCTTTGCTTACGTATCTGTGTTGGACGTTAACCGTCACTTATGGCATTATGTGGTAGTATATAATTATCCAAATTCCAACAAGAGTGAGCATATTTTGTCAAGAAATGCTTAACGTGTGATAGCCGCTTTTCTGTTTCAGTTTAACGATGTATTAATTTAACGAATTTAATTAATCCTTCGTGCACTTCGATCAGTTTTGTTTTTCCTTTCGCACAGAATACAGGTGCCTTATAATCTAGGCGTTGTGTTTGATGTTTTCTTAGATGTAAGAGCTGTTACAGAGCTCTACAGTTGTGTAACCAACATAATTTTCATTGGGAAAGTAAATCCACAGTAGTATGCCTGTTTGACCTTTTTACTTAAAATAACAAAATGTGAATTTTTCGAATAAGGAAATCCAGTAAGTTAGACATACAATGAAGAGGATTTCTGATATAGCAAGGTAACACATCATTTCCTTGGGAAAGTAAAACCACAGTAGTATGCCTGTTTTATTTTTTTATTTTTTGTTATTATTGTTATTTGGAATATATGCAGCAGAAAGCTTTCGATGACAAGGAGGACCGTGTGGGTCATCGAAAGCTTTCTGCTGTATATATTCGAAATAATGATAATAAACAATAGCAAAAACAGTCATACTACTGTGGTTTTACTTTCACATTTTATTGACTCATATGAGTATGAGTTTCTTTTATAATTTTCTTTAATAAGAAGTTGGGTTATTTCAAAATGTGACTAATTAAGCAGACTCGATTATAGATTGTTGTAATGAAGCCTTTGTTAATGTGTACTCATTCATCGACATTTGGTTCGTGAATCGCCTAGATTCGTGTGAAAATAACGTAGATTTTAATGGATGAATATTGTTGGTTTGGTTACCAAAGCATACCCATTGCACAAGGAAGTGATGTGTTACCTTGCTATGTCAGAAGTCATCTTCATCTTCATTGCATATCTAAGCTAATGAAATTACTGAATTTCCTCACTCTAAAAATATATATGAAATTCATTCATGTTTATTAATAATTAAAATTTTTACTGGAGTACATGGAGATCCTTTAGAAGTCGAATACGCTGAAGATCACAAAATTCTACAAAGATGATTCAACAAAACCTGAGAGAATGCACCTGTATTTTAAGTTTTCCAATTGAAAAAAATCAAAAGTATTTGTAACATTTTTGTGGATATTTTTTATTATAACATGTCGTAATGTCTTCAGTTATTGTTTTGTAGCGGGAGTAACAGGGTCTGTAGGAATATAGATTATTTTGTGAGCACAATAACCTTAGTAGGTAAGGAAAACAAGTGTAATGAACTTATGTATCTTATTCTGTCTTATTTTTTCTTTAATTTTTCTTTTATCGATATATTATTTATCTATGCCCTGCTTTTCATTATTTTCGTAATGATTTTTAAGATTTTGATTTTGTCTAACATGTGATTCTAATTCGTTTTTCTTTCGATAGTTGTATAGTTATGAACCCACAACCTCACGTGCACGCACGCAACCACACACACCCGCACAGAGAGAGAGAGAGAGAGAGAGAGAGAGAGAGAAAGAGAGAGAGAGAGAGATCCTTTTAATCCATCGAAAACCAATGCATACCCGATTCTGGAATTTCACGCAGAATGAACATGGCCTCATTTTTAAGAGGTGAATTTTAGATCTCTAAATCAGCTTTGAATATTCTTATGAAAGAAAGGAAGGGAAGATTCTCCACTCTCCTTGGCCTTATGCCAACTTTTAGTCTTTGCTCTTTTCGTTTCGATACGAAAAAAATCTTTAAAAGGAATTGGAAAAAAACAGTTCCATTTTGTTTTTGTCTAGTGGCAATTTTGTTTGATAAGCTTCAAGGTCTCTTAATGAAATATTAAGTTTTATAATGTTGTATTGTTGTATTGTTTTTCTGTATACCAAATCGTGTAAAATAACAGAAACAAATAATATCTTTTTTTGTTCGTGTAATTATTTTTCTCCAAATCACTCACGCATATTTAGTTGCTTGGTTTCCCAAACAGTTTTATTACTGTCTTCCTGTCATCTTTTTCGATTATTTTCTATTCGCATTTGGTTCATGCGGAAGTATTGAAATATTGTAAGCATTTTATATATAATATATACATACAAACACACATACACTACCAGATGCCTTACACTACCAGATGCCTTACACTACCAGATGCCTAATTCATTCTGTGGGTCACCTAGGGACAATGTATAAGAAAAATGGGCGGATATGAGGTCCTGTTTGTAACCACATAATATATATATATAGTATATATATATATATATATATATATTATATATAATATATATATATATATATATATATATATATATATATATATATATATATATATATATATGTGTGTGTGTGTTGTGTGTGTGTGTGTGTGTATGTATGTATGTATGTATGTATGTATGTATGTATGTATGTATGTATGTATATATATATATATATATATTATATATTATATATATATATAGTAATAATAAAAAAAAAAAAATCTCTCTCTACGGTAAGGATTTACGAGGAGAATATATCAGGAAACAGTGGACAACTCACTATAACTTAAAAATGTACTTTAATAACAAACTAGTAAGGAAATTAAAGTCACAAACAGAACATTAAAAACAAATTACGGACGCTTTACACAAAAGCAAACGACTCGCTATACAGCACTTCATCAAGACACTAATCACTGCATTTTACAGTATAATACCCAAGTCACAAAGCTTTACATCAACACAACATATAATTCACTGTAACATCAAAAAGTTAGTGGCAACCAACGTAACATCACAAGAAAACGTCCAAAATGGATAAACAATACATTACCATAAATTCCTCAAACTTGATACCACTATTATAATCACTTGTTTGTTTCAGCTCCAACGAAAATCGTCGTTTTGGGCCTTTATATACAGACTCACGCTAGACATCCATGGACCAAATAAAATCATTGTTTCGGTACATTATCCTTGGCGACTACCGCCTACGCCAAGCGCTACTGCCATCTGTTGTCTAGTGTACACTTTTTTTTCTATGCAAATATCAATTTTCAACCTTTTCTGCAATTTTACATTCAATAAATCAATATTCCTTTACATCCCCCCCCCCCTTTAACTCAGCGGCTCTCTCCTCAGTCCATGCTGAATTTCACTCTTACAGTCTTAAACATTAGCTACTTCCCTTCAGCAACTATCGGAGACTGCCACGTCGTTGGTAACAAGCATTTTGCCTTTCCTTTAAGTAATCACAGATCTAGAGAGAGAATCTGCAATGACATTTTCTTTGCCTGCTATAATGGTGATATTCAGTTTTTTTGAATGGTTGCAAAAATAAAGGACCATGCTTAAAATTATCTTATTGTTGTGCTTACATTTATTAATAAAAGGTTAAAAGGTTGGGTTATTATCAGTAAACATACATCTACTTCAGTTACTGTTAAGTAAGGTATATCTCAAAGTGCATTAAATTCAAAACAAAATTAAAACTCAAAGCTTCTTTTTAAAACAATACTGTAATTTAACTGGTGGCTATTATATTTCTTTGAAAAGTAAGATACAGGGTGTAAAACACCATTATGTTCCTGTAATAATACACTGCCAGCTCCTACTTCACTGGAGTCTACCTGTAACTTGAATGGTAGATTAAAGTCTGGGATTTCAGTACTGGCATAGACATTAACATGAGCTTAAGTTTATTGAAGGCATCGTCACATTTCCTTTGACCACACAAAACTTCACATCCTTTTTCAGCAACTCTGTTAATGGGTAGGCTACATCTGAAAAGTTCTTACAAAATTTTCTGTAATACCCACTGTTCCCAAAAATTTCATCACTCCACGTTTAGATGTAGGGAGGGTCAAATTCTTTATGACCTCAATATGACAATCAACAGGTTTCACTTGGCCACTTCTATTTCATGTCCTAAATATTGAACAGTAGTTTTACCAAATTCACATTTGGAAAGTTTTATCGTAACATTGAATTCTAATAACCTCTTAAAAACATCATATACTTTTTTAATGTGATCTTCCCAGGTTTCTCCAACTATAATAATGTCATCTAAATAAACAAATACACCTTCGAAATCCTTCAAGATATATTCCATTCTGACGTTGGAATGTCAGAGGTGCATTACATAAACCAAATGGCATTACCTATAATTATAAAGTCCATGGGTGTAACAAATGCAGCAATAATCCCTGCTGTTTTTGTCTAACTCAATTTGATAGTATCCTTTCAATAAATCAAATTTTAATTAAAACACTTAAAAAAGGAAACTTTGCTACATTATCATTATATCTTCTACTCTGGGCATAGGATATGAATCTTTTATAGTTACATTATTTACCTTTCGATAGTCTGTACACATTCTTGCACTTCCGTCAGGTTTGTCGACTAGAATACATGGGCTAGACCCATTCACTATGGCTTTCCTCTGCTAGTCCGTGTTTCAGTAAATAAGCAACTTCGGTCTTTAACTGTTGTTGTTGCCTCGGCGGACAATTCTGTATGGACGCTGACTTATTGGCGTCTCTTCTCTCAACCTGATTTTATGTTGTACTCTTTTATCCTTTTAGGATGGTCTGAAAAGAGATCTGGGAAAAGTTTTGAATTAGCACTTTAAAATCATGCTGCTGTTCATCAGATAAATGAATACATAACTTCCTAAATTTTCATAATCACTCAAATAACTGTATTTTTTAAAACTAAGTTAAATTTCTTCTTCAACGTCTTTTTCATCATCCTCTTTTGCAATTGACAACACGCACTGGATTCGTTATACTTCTTTAATTTGTTAATATGGAAAGTTTTAACTTTCCTCCGTCCTGTAGGAAATTGAATTCGATAATTAACATCACTACTTTTTCCTTCACCGTGCAAGGTCCTATATACTTCCTGGTTAAAAACCTTACCCAGCTGTAGGGAGATACACTAGAACCTATCTCCTATGTCGAGTTCACGTTTTGCAGCCTTTTTGTCGTAGTTTCTTTTTCATCTCTTCTTGTACTACTTTGAGATTCTCATGTGCTACTTTCAATATTTTTTTTATTTTTTTTCCTTCATTTCTTGTAACGTGCTAGAATCCTTCTCATCTGAAATCAACTGATTCTTTATCACCTCCATGGGTGACCTTACCTGATGGACATATACTACTGAAAAGGAGAATAACCCAACGTGACTGTACGCTAATCACGAACGGCAAATAGCAACATTGGTATGTAGACATCCCATTCCTTTTCATTTTCACAACAGTACGTGCGAAGCATGGTGTTTTTTTTGGAGGTTCGATAAATCGTTCGACCATCCTTGGCTCTGTGGGTGATAAGGAGCTAAGCAATGCTTAATATTCTGACAGGCTAAAAATGAGGTAAACTTTCTAGACGTAAAGTTGGTTCCTTGGTCGGTTTGAACTTCTTTTGGCAAACCTACCAGCGAGAAGAACTTGTTAAGCGCTTCAATTAATCTTATCAGCACTCACAGTTCTTAAAGGAATAGCCTCTGGAAAATCTGGTAGCACTACACATAATTGTCAGCAAATACTCGTTACCTTTGCTAGACCTAGGCAGAGGTCCTACACAATCCAAAAACCAGTTTCTCAAAGGGTTCTCCTGGAACTTCAATGGGTTGCAATGGCATCACCTTAGGGTCATGTTGAGCTTTACCTACTTTTTTTGACATAAATCACAATTTTTACAATATTCACTACAATCTTTCTGCATCTTAGGCCAAAAAAAATACCTAATAATTTCTCATAGGTTTTGTTTGATACCTAAATGACCAGAATAACTACAGTCATGAGGCAATACCTAGAACAAAATTCCTATAACTACTTGGAATGACCCACTTGTTCTACAACATCATTAACATTTCTACTCTTGAACTTCCTCATTAGGATCAGTTCCGTAAAATAAGTGTAACACTTGCCTTCCTTCTCGATATCATTTATATCAACAAGGGCATTATCTCTTATTACCTTCAAATTATCATCTTCAATTTGAGAATTAACAGATTCTTCTTCCTTATTAACTTTCAGCATTCGCAAAGGAGTAACTGACTTTACTTACTTGTAGTGTTTTCGGACTATCTTTAAACAAGTTTGTAAATCAACCGTCGTCATCATTTACCTTTCCTTCGGCACTCTTACTTCTTGTAGTAACTGAAACAAGCAGGAAATAAGTTTGGGAAATGTACATTCAACTTCTGTAATAAATGAAGAATTAAAGGGTTATCTGTCAAAAATTGGATTACTGCTACCAAAAACTTTGTCTCCACATACATCATTTCCAAGAATTAACTCTACTCCCTGACACTGGGATTTCTCTCACCAAAGCAATTTTAACATATCCCGAAATTATTAACGGAGTTTCTAACCTTACTTCTACTAATGGAGCTGAAAACTCAGGTCCAAACCACGCAGAAGTACATACTCTCCAGTATCCTTCCACTGGTCATACATATTTTTTATCATTACAGACTGTAACCGCTCCGGTATCTCTTAACCACCTTACTTTCCTTTTTCAACACAAGGGAGGTGTAACCAACCAATCTCCCATAAAAGGGTCATACAATTCAGTACCTTTGGATGTGGACTTCTCTTCAGGTAGTCTCACTCCATTTCCTTTTACAATATCCTCAATACTAACATTTTGAACATTGTTACCTATTTTGTAACCTGTATTCTCATCAACATCACATATATTATTACTGTCGATGCTATCGTTACAATACCTCTTACCTGGCCTAAGGGGAGAAGCAAACAAACAAGGACCTCTGTCACCACATACTTGTGGTTGATTCACAATGCAATGGTATTTTCAGGTTTATGATCATCCTTAAATGTACAGGTTTATCTTTAACTTTATTTACCACTTGAATTGGACGGTTTGATTGTGCGATGTGGACAACTCCTACTGATGTGTCTGGTTTGCCACAACTGAACATACAAAATCTAAAATTTTCGCCTATATTTTTGGTAAAACTAGGTGTAAACTGATCATTTACACTGTATCCTGCTTTTCCAGCACTAACACTAGGACCAGAATTATTTTGACTTGCCCCTCTAACACCTCTATAAAGGATTTATATAGACCACGAGATGATACCTGTGAACTCGTAGTCTTACCTTGTGCCTTGTTTTAAAAAAAATTTTTTTTTTTTTTTTTTTGTATTTGCTGCTCTTCCCAAACTCTGCGTCCTTCCAATTTTAATTTTAGGAGTGACGTCAGTATTATATTAGCTTATGGGTCAATGCATAATTATCAGACAATCTAGTGGCTTCATCGACATTATCTACAATCACGTTCATCCAAATATGTTTTAATAAGTGGATTAATACCATCCTTGAACTGCTCAAGCAAAATAAAGTTCCTGAAGTTTACGAAATCATTCCATTAACTTCTCGGGCATTCATCCCCACCTATCATACCACAGGCGTTGTTCCCGTGCATACTCCATATGAGTACGACTGTCTCTTTTTATCCAGCTTCGAAACTTCTCTCTATACCTCTCTGGCACCCATTCATAAGTCTTCAAAACTTCAGATTTAACTCTCTCATAATCCTTGGAATCATCTAAAGATAAGGGCAGCAAATACTTACCTAGCCTTTCCTCGAAAGGAGGTTTGAACCAACGTGCTCCATGACGTTCTCGGCCATTCACGCTATTCTGCTACTTCTCAAATTGTAAAAAAATGCATCCACTTCATTTTCAACAAAAATTGGTACACTTTTTTACTGCATTGTCTATTCTAAAAGATTTTGGTATTTCTCTGGACTTTTCTTCTACTTCAAGTTCTTCATCTCTAGCTCTATCCTCTTTTGCTAAACTTCAGCTTCTATCTTCTTTTGCTCAACTCAACTTCATCTTCTCAACCTCAATCTTCCTAACCTCAGCTCTCTCATTTTCTAACTTCTTTAGTTCAACAGCGTTCTCATTCTATAATCTAACTATTTGCAAATGAATCTGCATCTGCTCAACACTCATCCCTTCATAAAAAAAGTTTGGACTTTTTTGGTTTAACCTTGCGTGACTTGGTTTTTTCACGTACGGCTTTGGCACCTTCCTCTTCACTTGCACTACCCTCTGTATTATTCTCACTTGCGCTTTGCTGGCTATCAGTTTCTTGCCCTTCCCAACTCATTAGTAAACAACCCTTCTTATCAGACAAAATGCCTAAAGTCATTAGCGCCTCACTTACTTTATTTGAGATTTACTTGCTTCCTTGCAGATTCTGATACTTCTACATATAGTACCTAGCTAGAACAATCCAGTCTATTTTAGTTATACCTTCTAACTTTTTCACCACTAGGACTACGTATGAAAATCTTTTCAAAATCAAACTCTTTAATAACCTGCTCAAAATAACACAGCAAGACAAATATTATAGCACTAACACTATCACAAAAACTCTCCCCCCTCTCTAAAAGTAAATGGAAAGTACTGAAAAAAAAAAAAGCAATAAAAACAGGTAGGGATACGTCAAGTTATGGTCGAATACGCTCGACATGAAATAAAGCAACAATTAATAAGGATACGTTCGGGGTTTTCGTTCGACAGAATGAGTAAACACTGAGTATGGATAGTTCGAGTTTCGTTCGATAGAATGAGCAAAAACTGAGTAGGGATACGTTCGGGTTTCGTTCGACAGGCCCCATGTAACATAAAAAAAAAAAAAAAAAAAAAAAAAATCTCTCTCTACGGTAAGGAGGTTTACGAGGAGAATATATCAGGAAACAGTGACAACTCACTATAACTTAAAATGTACTTTAATAACAACTAGTAAGGAAATTAAAGTCACAACAGAACATTAAACAAATTACGGACGCTTTACACAAAGCAAAGACTCGCTATACAGCACTTCATCAAGACTACTAATCACTGCATTTTACAGTATAATACCCAAGTCACAAAGCTTTACATCAACACAACATATAATTCACTGTAACATCAAAAAGTTAGTGGCAACCAACGTAACATCACACAAGAAAACGTCCAAATGGATAAACAATACATTACCATATATTCCTCAAACAAATTGATACACTATTATAATCACTTGTTTGTTTCAGCTCCAACGAAAATCGTCGTTTGCCTTATATACCAGACTCACGCTAGACATCCATCCGGACCAAATATCATTGTTTCGGTACATTATCCTTGGCGACTACCGCCTACGCCAAGCGCTACTGCCATCTGTTGTCTAGTGTACACTTTTTTCTATGCAAATATCAATTTTCAACCTTTTCTGCAATTTTACATTCAATAAATCAACATTCCTTTACAATATATATATATATATATATATGTGTGTGTGGTGTGTGTGTGTGTGTGTGTGTGTGTGTGTGTGTGTACGTATGTATTTCTTCTCTTCATTTTGAAAGTGCCATATGAATTTACTCTGTATATTATTACCTCGTTTTCCTTCATTCTATTCATATTGATTTCCCCTTTTTGTTTCCCTTCGATATTTACAAAATGTTATTTTCAGTATTCTTTCCATCCTTGTATCCCCTTTCCCTTTTATTGCGATTAATTTCATGTTACGTTTGTAGACGCCTTTTTTTTAATATATCGTTTTTATATTACTCGAATTTTCTTTGTTCTTGTTTCTTTCCAGGTCTATTTTTGTTTCATATTCTTAATCATTTTGTCGGACCTTGTATTTCTTATATTTTATTCAGTGTTTTTTTTAGTTAGGTACGAGGAGTAAGCATTTTGGTTTGTCTGTATCCTGTTAATTTTTATGAGGACTTTTGTCTGTTCATACTAGTTTTATAAGTACTAAATCCGATTTTCTTCTTTACTTTACTTATTCTCACTTAGTTTCTATGTGGCTTGCCTTCATTTTGTTATCTCCTCTCATTGCCTGTTATGTTTTAAACTCTTTTCATGTGTGGAAATCTTGGGTTAGTATTTAATTCAAAACGTGTTGGGACGACAGGCGACAGCCAAGTGACCTTATCGTGACAGGGGTCAAATGGAAGCAGGTGGGGAGATGAAAAAAAAAGATCATTATGTGTTATGATATGGACAATCATGATTCACAGAATTAATTTGGCAAGAATGGGCCTGGCTGGTGTTATGAGGCTGCTCAAGATGAGGTTGGAAATATAAGGTTAATTTAATCCCAAAACATAAGGGAGGTACGGCAGAGCAGTCCCAAGTCAAATTTAACTGCAACGAAGAGAACGTTTTCGGAGTAGATTTAGCTGGGAGAAAAATTCGCTCGTTTTGATGGAAATGAAGAATTTTGTGAGAATAGAAGCTGAGGTATGGGTCACTAGTGAGTATGTCTTGCGGGTATTAAAGTTTAAGAAGGGGATGCACGGAAAAGAAGAGGCAGCTTAAGATAGCGAGTAAATAACATAAGACTGCAAGGAGAAGACAGAAGAGATATGCGTGGTCCTTAAGTAAGTGCTACAAATAGAATAATGGGCAAAATTCCAAGAAAGATAACAGAATGCGGAGGAACTACTCGAGTTAGTAGGAATAGATAGTGCATCATAAGGGTTAATCGTTAGAAATGGGTCCACAATAGGAAGTAAAGCCAAAAGATGAAGTTTTTGTAACGGAGCCTTCTGTCAGACTCTGCTAATTGTATATGATATTTCAAAAACCAAAATCTTTCTGAAATCTGAGCAGAGGGGCAAAACGTCAGCAAAGTTTCGAAAGGAGGTCTGCAGTAGATGTCCCCCTTGGGAAGACGTGAAGTGATTAGTATATATCAAATTTAAAAGCGTTCTGGTCTCTGAGGTTTGTGCAAATTTCAAGCTCCTTTTGTGACAGAAGGAAAGCTAGGACATTAGCCGTAAGGATTAAGACTCCCATCTTTCTTTAGATTTGGTTAAGCTTCCTAACATTTGGCATCTGTTATACTTTTTTTGGGCGTTATAATGGAATTTTCTTGTAGGTCAGGTTGGTTTCGTTCTTTTAAGTTTAAACTGTGTCTTAAAATGGTACAATACTTTTAGCTTCAGGATGTGATCATAGTTTGTCGTAGATTCGGTTAGTTTACTCAGTATTTAATTGCCGGTTTATCCCAGTTATGTTGTAGTGACTAGTAAATTGCATTGTTTGAAGTTAGGTGAGTGTCCATTTCATGTAAATTGTTTATTTCATGTGCTTATTTTTCGTTGCAATTTCATTCGTGAAGACTAATATGTGTGTATATATATATATATATATATATCTATATATATGTATGTATGATATATGTATATATATATAATATATATATATATATATATATATATTACATAATACAGGAGAGGTAAACATATGACGTAAACGATTTACATAGAATTGACACTAGTCAAATTACAAACTATGCAAACTAAAGTTATGAAAACAGGAAAGGTATAGATTGTACAATCAGATATATATATATATATATATATATATATATATATATATATATATATATATATATATATATATATATATAGTGTGTGTGTGTGTGTGTGTAATATTTCTGGTGCTTATCCTAAGTGAGGCCACAGTTTTTCGATCGTGCATTGCCTGAACTCGGGGCTCTTAATTCAGGTGCTCACTGGAGATTGGCTATCCCTACAGAGCCCACTGTCTGTCTGAGCCATTAATTATTTCACTTCACCCGCAGTTAATTACAGAAGTTTACCAAGAACGTTAAATAACGTTTTCCTTTTTTTTTTTTTTTTTTTTTTTTTTTTGATGGGTTTCGGCGACCCTTACAGACCTTAACCAAGTCGCCTGCCACCATACCACCACCCACAGCCCACACCCCCCCCCCCCCCCTCCGTCTTCTGTGTATGGACGTCTGCAGTTTTCCCTCCCACAGTCTAGACGTCTCTCGCACAAGGACACGGCCGCCCACTCCGAGCCATTTTTTGGACGTCATAAATTCCTTAAATTCGTTCCTTTTCGTGATGTTAGAGCGGGAACAAGGGGTGTATGGGGGGATGGGGGAGGGAGGGGAGGGGGAGGGCGCCTGCAAGGGGAGAAGAGTGGGGGATGGGAGGGATAGTAAGATGTCCCCCTCATGATTTTTACGGGAGTCTCTCACAAAGGAAGAGCGACAACTCGGAGTCCGTATTTGAAACAAACCCAAGTAGAGGAGAGGAGAGAGAGACGGCGGCGGCCTGGAAGAGAGGTGTTCTGAGAAGGAGGAAGAACGAGTTGCAGAGTGGCGGGGGGGAAGCTGGAAACAAGATAATGTCTTGGAAGTGCTGGAAAACTGGAAGTAGGACGCGCGAAGAGGGATTACTAATTGTTTCCATAGTGAGCATTCATTCTTTGTTGAACGTGCCCAAGAAGAAACATGGAGTAGAACTGAAGACGTCATAACATAATAAACAAATAACGATTTCAAATTACTAACAATGAAAATGAGTAAATAAGTTAGCAATTAATATAAGCAGGTAGTTGAATAGACGCTCAAGAAGGAAATTCAGACTCAAGATTGGGAAAGCCATGATACAATGGCAATGCAACCATCCATTACCTGACAGCACAAGTTACGTTCATTCACTTGCTCGTTATAGTGTATACCTTAGAGATTTATTGAACGAAAATCATTGCACTCATACCCAGTAACTGAAGCAAAATATAAGTAAAAGATGTTGAGTGTCACCAACTATAAACAAATGTTAGTATAATAATGAAACTTAACAGAGTAGGTGAACAGATTGAGTTCGGTTACGAGAAAGATAAAAAGTTGCGATATATGGAGGAAGAGCTTTGCGGGTTCCTAAAGGGAGTAATGGGGGGGGGGGGGGGGGGGGGGGGGGAGTGTTAGTAGGGCAGTAGGAGGGTAAGAAGATGAGAGGTACAGTGGATTTGTATGGAACAGATAACCAACATTGAGCTAATTACGGGGACAAATTGAGTTCATCTTCAACTTAATTGTGGGCTTTGGTTTGGTTATCTCTGCTTCTCTCTCGCAACCAGATTTAGAAATCACTTAACCAGTATTAAGAATGCTGTAGCTGTTTCTGACTTACTCATATTCACTTTGTCGCCTATTCAAGAAAGAGGCTACATAATTGAGAGAAAACAATTTCAATATCTTAAACTGGTGTTTTGCCATCGTAAGAAATTTCCAATAAAATTCAATAGTAAATTAAGAGTGTTGAGATATTATTACGCTGCTTTGCGTCATCGTAAATGACGGCGCTTGAGTAGCAATTAGAATTTCCATTAATGAAAAATTCATCACTTCTGATATTAAAAAAGAACTTCTGCTGAAAAACGAGGTCACGACAGAAGAGTCGGTGTTGATTAAAGTAACAAGTTTTATATTCTATTTTTGTCTCTCTCTCTTCTCTCTCTCTCTCTCTCTCTCTCTCTCTCTCTCTCTCTCTCCAAAGGGGTTGCAGAGAGGCATAGATAATGAAATCACTCGAACCAAAAAAAAGATTCGGATGACATTTGTTTCGATATCACAGCTGCACGATTTAATATCGAAGCGGAGGTTTATCTGCGTGTTTATAGTGGTGAAAGTTATTGAACATTTCCGGAGCTTTATGACTTTCGAGTATTTTTGTGAATCGTGCTACCGCGTTCAGCTGGAAGTATTGTCGACCGCTGTATTTGGACAGCCTGAGTAACTTTCATTTTTAAATATTTTGTCAGTGCTTCATTTGCTTTCAGAACGGATTAAGATATTTTTCATTGCTTAGCATTAGTGAACCAAGTTTAACTGCCTGAATATATTAAAGAGTATTTTCTTTATTTAGTATTTCTGAGAATTTGTAGTCTTTGAGAGAGCTGAGTATCTGATAGGGCGGAAACATTTCACTCAAGCTAAGAGTAGACACTGTGTAGAGACTTGGAAATTGAGTAGAATTATGTCTTAATATTTTTCACTGAGTATATACATATATATACATATGATTGTACATACGTATAATTATATATGTATATACACATACACATAGACAAAGTGACACAGACATGTTGAGAGATAAAAGCACCGTATGTTAGTGTTGTTGCGTATCCAGAGGTAGGAGATTGAAGTTTGTCTTATTATTAATCTTTTGCGTTGACTGCGGTTGTGACGGTCAAAATCCAAATTCTTAGCCCTTCTTAATGAGTTTCTGACAGAGTTAATGGTACTGTGGTAATCAAATGACATATCTGGCACTGTCACTAATAAACTGTCTGGATTTGCAAAGTTTTCATTAATAGGGGGTCATTGTTAATTTTAGGCTGCCATTAGTTCCAAATCTAATTTCCCGTTTCTACACGTATCGTATTTTCTGTCTTGGCGATTACTGCTGCGATTGCAATAAAGGAATATTTTTTTCGCCAAGTTTAAAATTTCAGCTTTACGATTCTTTTGCGAATCCTGTGTATCATCTTACGTGACAGTTTTTTTTTTTTGTTTTTTTTTTTATACTTACGTGCATGCGAATCCTGTGTATCATCTTACGTGACAGTTTTTTTTTCATATACTTACGTGCATGACTTTAGTATTTGTAATGTATTGGGTCATTGATCATAAATTTTAACCTTCCCAATTTAAAGCACTTCATGTCAGTTGTCCTTTAAATATTGAGTTATCCAAAAACGAACATTTTACAATTAGAACAAAGCAAAGTCTTTGTGGCTATACATGTTTTGAGACATATTGAGTGGGCAGAGTTTGAAGCCTTCTTCTTTTACATTCATATTATTATTATTATTATATTCCGGCTTTGGCCTCGAATAACGTCAAATATTGAAGGCAGAGCTTAAAAATTGATAACACTTTACGATCACTGTGTGAGAATGAAAGATGCAAAGCATTTCTTGAGAATTTTTAAATTAAAACATAAATATGTTTTTCAAGATCATACCACTGTTCAGATTTCTTGAGGGATATGTAAAGTATTATTATTATTATTGAAAAATAAACCCACAAAATTACTGTGTATAACGTGTTTACTTATAAGCATTTACGAGAAGACTGCTGGGCCTTGACCCAGGCTGACAACCTACACATCTCTTGAAAATGGGCCACAGATATATAAAGGATATATAAAATATGGAAATTATGAATAACTGTTGGATCTAGAGTTTTTAACTGTTTATGTATATTACTGTACTTTGAGTTCAAGGTCAGTGTTCAGCATTAAAGAAATACGTTACCTTATACACTCGTTCTCATATTGTTTATTTTTGATATATTTGTGTTTTAAATCTACCGTTCTCCTTGATTCCTGTGATAATCTCCCTTTGAAAATGCGGTTATTACACTTTTTTTCTCTTAAAATAGGAATCTCTCTCTCTCTCTCTCTCTCTCTCTCTCTCTCTCTCTCTCTCTCTCTCTCTCTCAAGTAATTGTCTGTCTATATAAGGACAAAGACTTCCTTTTAGTTGTGAACTTAAATCAAATCCTCTTAAAAGATAATTAACTTCACCTTCAAATGCTGTGTGAGATTTGATGAAATGTTTACGTGAAATATTCAGTATCGTGCTACTGAATATCATACTTTCAGTTTGATGTTACAGAATATTGAATATTCAGTATTCTGCATCATGTTACAGATTACCGCATATTCAGTATGATGTTAACCATATAGTCAATATCATGATACAAAATGCCGTATCTTCAGTATCATGTTACAGAATACCGCATATTCAGTATCATGTTACAGATTACCGAATATTCACTCATTTTACAGAATACCTTATTTTCATTATTATGTTTCAGAATACCGAATATAGAGTATCAGTGTACAGAATACAGAATATTTAGTGTCATGAGTATCATGTTACAAAATGCCGCATATTCAGTAGCATGTTACAGAATTCCGAATATTCAGTGTCATGTTACAGAATACCACATAATCAGTATCATGTTACAGAGCCCCATATTTAGTATCATGTTACAGAACCCCACATTCAGTATGGTGTTAAGTATCATGTTACAGAATACTGTATATCCAGTATCATGTTACAGAATACCGCATATTCAGTACCATATTACAGAATACCACATATACGGCATCATATTACAGAATACCGCATATACGATATCATATTACAGAATACAGCATATACGGTATCATGTTACAGAATACAGCATATACGGTATCATGTTACAGAAAACACGTGTGCATTTATTTACTTCCGCGTTTGCAGGAAATTTGCACAGGGACAAAAACCAGATATTTTAGATATTTGATCTTGAACATTGAACAGACTTATAAGTGCACGGACTGTTGTTAAGAACACTGATGGGTTTCGGTGCTTAGTTGCACGTCAGTCGTAGAATTGACTGATTGATTAACTATTACAAAGTGGCGGGGGAGAAGTTTTCCTTCGTTAAACATTTCGAGATTATTAGGCTTTTTTGCCCGGGTATTTCTGGTTTCGTTAAACCTTAAAAAACAAAAAAGAAAGAAAGATAGAAAAAGAGGAATAGTTTGTTTCACCTTTTATCGGACATATTTCGAAGCTTTATTGAATCCAAAAAAAATTGGTAAATGTTTTGGTGGAAAAATGAATGGAAACCCGTTTTCGGATTGAAAAAAAAGGTTTAGGAATGTAGATCAGTTTACTAACAGCTTCGCTAAATATATATATATATATATATATATATATATATATATATATATATATATATTACATGTGTGTGTGTGTGTGCGTGTGTATTTTATATATATATATATATATATATATGTATGTATAAATCATATCACATTTCCGTGATTCATATCATATATCGAGCTACAATGTCCTTTAATATTTAATTCACTCTACCTCGGAATTAATATATTTTCATATATACTTAACCGAAGGGGAATTTTTCTCGATAATATTGATTTGCCTGGACCTGGGCGCGAACCCATGGAGCCTTTCAAATCCAGGAACGTCATTGACGTTCCTGGATTTGAAAGGCTCCATGGGTTCGCGCCCAGGTCCAGGCAAGTCTATTATCGAGAAAAAAATTCCCCTTCAGTTAAGCATATGAAAATATATTATTCGAGGTAGAGCGAATTAGATATAAAAGGACATTGTAGCTCGTATATATATATATGTATGTTGTGTGTGTGTGTGTATATATATATATATATTATATATATATTATATATATATAATGTATAATATATATATATATATATATATATATATATATATAGATATATATAATATATATATATATCTATATATATATGTATATATAATATATATATGTATAATATATATATATAATGATATTAATATAATATATCATATAATATATATATATATATATATATATAGCTATATAATATACATATATGTATATGTATCTACATACATAGCGTTTTTTTTATAGTTTGGCTGGCTTCAGAAGGGTACTTCCTTTCAGGTTTTCAGCATAATAAATGATGGATGTGGTAGCTACCTCCAAGCCCTTTTCTTGACTCCACAGATCCCAGCGCTTGGCCTTCGTCCTAAATTCTATTTCTGTTCTGGTTGTAAGCATAGCTCATATTCCCGGTACCAACTACTGGGCTCTTATAGTTTTTAATTCATTGTCCTTTGCTTGTGTACCCATTTCTTTATTTCACTTTAACATTTTGAGTAAAGTAGTGTGAATTTGTTTGAGTGAAAATGAAGGTTGTGCCTCTGAAGAAATTCTTGCTGATACAGAGGAGAGCGAATTTCACCTAATCGATCACCCGTCTGAGAAAATAAAATATCGATAAATTTCTGCCAAGGCCGTTGGCTCCCCATTCAAAATGAATGTCGACCCCCCATTCACCAGGAACTTTATGGCTTTCAGAACTTATTGCCATTTCAACTTTTTGATATTTTATGGCATATCCTGTTGGGGAATGTCTCTATTCTTCCTCTCTCTTTTATTTTCTCTGAGTCGTTATTGTTAGTCCGACATTCCATTTTCATTTGCGACGTAATTCCCATAAACCTGGATACTAGTATTTCTATATTTTCTGCTCAGTAACTTTTTTCATCCGGTATTGCTTCCATTTCCTGGTACGTGCGTTGTTTTAAATTACTTATGTTGCTGTTTGTACAGGAAATATAAAGTGAATTTGTAGTTTGTGTTTGTTTTTAGTTTTTCTTCCTTAAGTCATTGTTGTTACTGGTGTGGATCCAAAGACAAATAAGACTGCGAACTTTGCTGTTCATCCTTTTCAATATGGCAACATGGTATTGTGTATGAGGCTTCTGTGTAGAAAACATCCATGTGCTTCATATACTTGTACAGAAAGCTCACCATTAGCGCTCTGACCGTACCCTACTTGCTCGCAAACTGAGTTACCACTTGTCTTTTATGCATTCTTTTCCTCTGTAGAAATTAAGGCCATTCCATTTTAATACCACTTCACACCAAGTAACCAACATTACCTCTGTCTCCTCTTTCCTCCCAAAACTCTTCACCGTCTTATCATCATTATCATCACCCTCCTCTGCAAATACTAATAAATGTTTTTGTTTTCACTTAGCTTTTTACTACATTGAAACTCTAACCATTATAACATTGGCATTTACCCTCCAAGTACATGGACAATGTCTAAAGTATATATCACTAAATAGAAAAAAAAATCCCACGGCTTAGCTGGCAGTGCAGTAACTATTCTAAAATTGTCATATTTCTTTGACGAAAATTTACAGAAGTAGTTTAATGGCACCACGACAATAAGCGTTTCTTAATGTTGCCCCTTCCTTTGCACAGGAAGTTTAATCCCTAGCTAGTTCTCATTGGATGTGTCATTGAGTAGGATTAGAAGCAATAGGTCAACAGCAATATTCTCCCGGACATTGCGACTTCAGAAAGGGGACTTCAGAATGGGGACTTCAGAATGGGGACTTCAGAATGGGGACTTCAAAATGGGGGTCCTCTGTGGGGCTTTGTGGGATTTTATTGGCTTTAGGAGGTTGGTACTACCAAGTCTGCATAAGCAGAGTGGGGGTTGCTTAATATTTCTTCTATGCTCAGTTTTGTCCGGTCATCGTGCAAGGCCGTTTCTTCGTATATGATCACTAGTTGATATTGTCACTACTTGGAAAAAACAGTTTTTGCCCTTTTGATCCAGGTGGCATCTGTCTGGCTTCAAGTTCCTCGTTGGACGAGTAGTTTTCGCGCTTGGCTACCAAACCGGTGGTCTGAAGTTCGATTCTCGGCGCGGCCAACGTGGAATCACAGGAATTTATTTCTGGTGATATAAATTCATTTCTCGATATAATGTGGTCCGGGTCCCACAATAAGCTGTAGGTCCCGCTGCTAGGTGGCCAGTTGGTTCCTAGCCACGTAAAAATATCTAATCCTTCGGGCCAGCCCAAGGAGAGCTGTTAATAAGCTTA
>NC_061110.1:80741715-80746715 GCF_015104395.2 Macrobrachium nipponense | reverse complement strand
CTCCCATAAAGGACGCGTATTTTTACTTTCCCCCCAGACAATCTACATTAGTCAGTTCATCTACATAAAACAGACTTTGTAAAGTTCTTTTACAGTGACCCTAAGAATATAATGGTACCTCGTTCATCTCCCAGGGGTTCCAGAAATCTTCGTTCCATATCTCTTTCGCTCTTAGCTATCGCGCTCTCTCATCCTATCAGTCAGCTGACTCTCAGGTCTTATTGACCCATTGTCACCCATTCCAGACCCTTCAGAGTCGCATTTATGTGCTGTGCAAGTCTACTGGTCATTTGGATCTTTTAGTGCCGAGTGCATGTTGACTTCCAGCGCAGTCTGTTGTGAATATTTGTTTGTCTTTTTTCAGGGAAATGGGAATGGTACTGGCTTATAATTGAAAAAGCTTTCAAGTATTGTCAGTCTCTTCTGTAACGTGTTAAATAACCGCAATTTTACTTATTGCCCCTTTCCTTCAATAGTTAGTTATTTTACTGACAAAAAATATACAATTATTTGTAAAAATTTGTCCACAAAGAGACATAATACAAAATAAACAAAGTTGGCTGTAATCTCTTCTGTTTTTGGTAGTATACGTGGCCTACAAAGAAAAATACATTATCTAGAAAAATGCATCAAGCGCAAATAACATAAGCTTATAAGACTATAAAAAAACGAAAATACAAAACGAAATCAGCTTTATTTGGTGCCTATTTTTGAATTATTCGCATCTCGGCGAAATCAAATATCACGTATCCATGTTGTAGATATATAAGAATTTTTTAAAATATATTAGTATTTTTTAGGGAAATGAAGGAAAAGTCCTAAAAGAATGGTTACGCAGATATAAGGAGGGAACATTACGTATATGAAAATATTGTAACAGGCATATGTATACCGCCATGAGTTAGCCTTCCTACCTTCCACAAAATGGCCCTTTTTCCTAGTGTTGATCCTCATATCTCCCAAATAGTAATAATTTGCTTCCTGGCATAAGGCCCACGTTTGTAAAGTTTGCTCAATTTTGTCATAAATTCCACATACTATCCTTTAATCAATCAAATAAAATTATAAATTTTTATTTGACGATTGACTTTTCTTCACGTGGCGTTGACCGTGACCTCACATATTGTATCACAGTTCGTTGATTGTGCATGACAGATATGTAATATGTGTCTTGTAGGTTTCAAAAGTTCTGATATAAGTTCTTGGTCCCACTGTACACAGGCTTTATAAATGGGGTATTATTGCTAAATATGAAGCCTGTCCTATGTAGATATAACGTTTGACCCAGGTTTAATACACATTTGAGCTTCGTCTTCAGTGCTTGGGCTTCGACCTTTGCACATCAGATTAATTGATTTGGCATCTCAAATGGGAAGCCTGTTGTGTCGTGTACAAAAGTTATTGATCTCCCTGTGACCTTTGAAGTTTGAACTTGGCCTTGATTGTCTCCCCACAACGGCATTGATGGATTATGCCGCCTAAAAATGAAGTTTTGCATAGTTCAAAAGTTTTGGCCGTGTGTCAATTCTAATGACATTTAACCTCTGAGTGTAACGTAGAACAGGATCTCATTTGCATGTGGCTATCATTAGATGATTATGCATACTAGGTATGAATTTTTTTTTTACTTAACATTCTGGGCAGTGGCTCTATTATGAAGTCTGTTTCTTTTATGTACAGTCACTATTAAATTTGTTTTTGACCCTGACCCCAGGAAAACCCAAGATTGACTTTTCAGTCCCTCCAGAATTGAAACCATTACTGCGTCACGGAATCCCCCCCCCCCCCCCCCCTCGATTTTTTTTTTTTTTTTTTTTAAAGACCTTTAGGCAACATTCTTCGTTATTCAGTTTACATGTTCAAATGCAACGCAGGCCGAAAACAGCATTGTTGAAGATATTTCCGTATATTTTTATCTTAAACCTATGGTTAATGCAATAGGAAAGTATGATGTATGCATACAAATCTCGCAGGATTTCACCAGTTCTGGCATAATCATCATATATCAACTAACGTTGTAGGTTGGATCTTATTAAAATTCATGTCCCTTGTCGCGTCTTTCGTATATACAGGAAGTTCTGCGTCATTTTCATCTTTGCAAGGAATCTATTTTGTCGTGTCTTTATTTTGATATTTGAGTGTTCCACAGGTAGAGGTAGGTCAGTACTGTCCAGCTTTCTTCCAATGTCTCTTTCTAGTCTAACATTTGTTTTTCTATATGCTTTTTTTTTTTTTTAACTTACTTTCAGATTTCAATTATTTCTTATTGATTCTTTTGATATAATATCATCCTTAAGGCTTCCGCAACTGTTTTTTAAAAAGCTTTGGCGTTTTCCCGCTGGCCAATGTGTTCACCGCGTTTTCTCCCCTCAAAAGGACTCTTAATTCTACATTCACCAGGAGACCCACATTACTCAAATATACTACTATCACCTGGTCCTCCAAAGTTCTGTTCTGTGACCCCGAACTCTGCTGTCATTCTTCACATTACCAATGGTCACTAAGTCTGTTATCTGGAATTTTTATTTATTTATTTATTTTTTGCTATTATGAGCAACATCTCACCCCCTCCCCCCGGGTTTTCTTTTCCGTGATGAGTGTATGTTGTTAAGCGTTGTCTACATTGGCGATAATCATTTGAGATTTTCTAATTTTTGGTGTTCTTAGCGACATCTCTTAAACCCTTTTCAAATTATCGTATTTCTTGGCTCCAGTCATACTGACTCCGTTACCCAGTCATCATGGATCTTTGTCTCTTAATTTGTTCCGAGCAAAAGGTGTTTTATCGGAAGTCTTAATTTTTTGTTCTCTGTCATAAATTCCATTACATGTCACATTTCTTATCCTGCTAACTATATATATACATATACACACACACACACACACACACACATATATATATATATATATATATATATATATATATATATATAATATATATATATATATTATTTAGTTTCCTGTTTTATATCAAGCTTTATATAAAGTTTTCCAAATTAAACATGGCATTTAATTTTGTGTAAATACTATCTCTGGTTTCTGGTCACACATCTATTTTTTATAAAAGTCAACTTATCCAGTATTAAAACATATTTCTCTTAGAATTATGCAAGGACTTCGTTAAGCGAATTTTAAATGCTAGAAAATCTTTTGTTCCAGTTCATCAAATACTCTATACACACAGCCGCTCCTACATAAGAACCTTTTATTGACGTGCAGAAATACAGAAAATCATGCCTGATCGAACTGCGCAGTTTATGCCGTAACGATGTGTAACTGTGCATAAATACTGGTTAACAAACCTTAAGCAATGAAATTATTCGTATATCTGATCCTTTTTTTTCTGCTTAGACATAACTGGCAACTGCCTGTAAAGGTCTCTGTTACCAAAGACGAAAGCCGCTTACAATGTTCAGGTATATATATATATATATATATATATATATATATATATATATATATATATATAGATATATATGATCTTTTCAACGCTAATCATGACTTCTTTTAGTAGTGTGGACAGGCTAAAACACATTTCATTAAATTTGCCGAAATGTGAAAATGTAAATGTGATTCATAGCTTTAATTTTAGGAATCCATGATGATTTTTAATTATTGTTTGTAAATAAAAACGTCAGTATTTCTATAGAAATTGGAATTGTAAAAATCATTGGGAAATTATTGTCAAAGAATAGCTTTTGGATCAAATAAGAACTGGGCAAAAGATTTCTCTCTCTCTCTCTCTCTCTCTCTCTCTCTCTCTCTCTCTCTCTCTCTCTCTCTCTCTCTGGTTTAACTTTACCGAAATTAAAGAGTACCTCGTCGCTTTGTGAGGGTGAAAGGTTGCGGTTCTGCCCAGAGAGAGAGAGAGAGAGAGAGAGAGAGAGAGAGAGAGAGAGAGACGCTTACGGAGATCAATGCGAAAGAATGAAGGAGGAAATGAAGAAAGATGAAAAGGATAGGCGGAGAATGATGGGGGTTCAGAGGTTTAATGAAAAGCCACTTCTCCTTCCACGAGATAAAAGAGAGGGAGATCCCACAGGAAGAAATGGAGCAAAGATGCTGCAAATAAGAGAAAGACGCTGATGGCGATGACCCTGGTGGCACAGAGTTAGTGTTGGGGATGGGTGGTGGCGATATTGTTGGTGGGGGAAAGTGGAAGGGTTCATGGTGGTGTTAGTGATAGGAGTGGATTAGTAATGATGGTGATATGAAAAGTACAGTGGTTAGAGTTAGTGGTGGAATTGATAGTGATGCTATTGTTGAAAAGAGAGGATTGATAATGATCGTTGTCAAGAAAGGTTTGTGGTCAAAGCTTTGGTACGATGAAAAGAAGTGATGCTGGCAGGTATGTGAATGGTTCCAAAACGTAATGCTACGCAGTTATGGCGGTGTTATTTGGTTGGTTGGTGGGGGGGGGGGGGGGGAAATAGCAAATGGGGGAAAATAGCAAATGGGAAAATAGCAACTTGATTGTGAAAAAAAAAATTGTGATGTATCGTTCGTAAATATAAATAGTGTTGGCAATTATCCTGGTGCTGAAAGTGAAATGGTGAAAGTATTATGTAATAGGTTGTTGAGGTGAGAATATTTTCTGATAAATGTTTTGTGGAAACGACAATTTTGATTTAACTGCAATCAATATTGTTGTGAATATAGTTTGGTGACGATAACGTCAAAGATGTTATTGTGATTGTTATGAAAAAAATTTGTGGTGATGTATTGTGTACAGAAAAGTATTTATTTTCTGCCTGAAAACTTTAAGGAAGATTTGTGCTATTGGTGATTTCCTCGTTGAACGTGTGGTTTACGTGCTCGCTTGCCGATTTGGTAGTCATGAGTTCGATTCCCTACTCTGCCAACGTGGAATCAGAGGAATTTGTTTCTAGTGATTAGAAATTAATTTCTTCATATAATGTGGTTCGGGTCCCACAATAAGCTGTAAGTTCGTTTGTTAGGTAACCAATTTGTTCCTAGCCACGTAAAAATATATAATCCTT
>NC_061110.1:80726715-80734215 GCF_015104395.2 Macrobrachium nipponense | reverse complement strand
TTAAAGTTTAGACAATGAATAGTTTTACTCTTATATCTTTATCATATTTTCAAATTTAGACAATGAATAGTTTTACTCTTATATCTTTATCATATTTTCAAGTTTAGACAATGAATGGTTTTACTCTTATATCTATCATATTTTTAAGTTTAGACAATGAATAGTTTTACACTTATATCTTTATCATATTTTCAAATTTAGACAATGAATAGTTTTACACTTATCTTTATCATATTTTCAAGTTTAGACAATGAATAGTTTTACACTTATATCTTTATCATATTTTCAAATTTAGACAATGAATAGTTTTAAACTTATCTTTATCATATTTTCAAGTTTAGACAATGAATAGTTTTACTCTTCTATCTTTATCATATTTTCAGGTTTAGACATAGAATAGTTTTATTCTTATATCTTTATTATATTTTCAAGTTTAGACAATGAATAGTTTTCCTCTTATATCTTTATCACATTTTCAAGTTCAGGCAATGAACTTCTCACATCGTTCAGTATTTAATGTTAAAGAACTAGTATACTAAACGTCACACACGTTAATATCTTAAGTGTTTGAGTTACTGGGCATTGCACCATTTAGAATTGGTTAGTATTCAGTGTTAGAGAGAGGACATTGAATTTCTCACATTTAGTTACTGTTTAGTCTCGAGGATTTCGAAATGTAACCTCCCACATCACTTGGTATATAATTTGTGAGACTTTGGTCATTGAATCCTACTTCACTTAATTTTCCTATTTTGATAATTTGCGCACCGAATCCATCACATGAGTGAGTGTTTTGATCTTTGAAGTGAACAGTATATCTTGTAAGGACCGCTAAATATAATTTGTTAGGTTTGCCCTAAGGGAAGTTGATGTACAATAGATTTTAGGACTGCATGTTTTGTGTGAAACCACGTGCTTATGTGTTCATTATTTCCATATGTCATTTTTTTTTTCCAATGTACCATAACCAATTATTTAAAAAGTCAGAAGTCTAAATAATTGTTTTACTCAAAAGTTCCAAACGCTCCCAAAAGGACATGTAGACTAATACTATTTCATCAGAGATTAGAATTAAAATCGCATGAGCATTTACAAGGTACAATCATTTGAAATCCACTTATCGAATTAGAAACAGTTATGCGGTATTAGAATTCCCAGAACCACCTCGTCATTTCTGGAGAGTGATAGAAGTAACACGAACTGAAAAATGTATAAAGCACTGAAGCATCTAAAAATAATATTTATTATTCAAGATGTCCTTTCCGCTTGCAAAATGTGCGCGCAACTAAATACAAGTCGAATAGTAATTGGACCATTTTAAGAGGAAGATTTCTGGAAGATATTACATATAGTTCTCATAGCAGGAATGGAACACGAATCTCTCTCTCTCTCTCTCTCTCTCTCTCTCTCTCTCTCTCTCTCTCTCTCTCGTCGTATTTCAGATTTGAACGCTGCTGGATCCCAGTATGTGTATGTAACAAGAAATATTTGCAGAGATAGATTTATGGGGTGAACAGTAGAGTTCCATGTGGTTCAGAGTCTCTCTCTCTCTCTCTCTCTCTCTCTCTCTCTCTCTCTCTCTCTCTCTGTGTGTGTGTGTGTGTGTGTGTGTGTGTGTGTGTGCCACAGTATCGGTTTCGCTCCCCAAACTAGATTTTATGACGGTAATATAGCGTTACACATTTTATGAACCATTTCAAGGAGCGACATGAAAAATATTTCTACTCTCTCTCTCTCTCTCTCTCTCTCTCTCTCTCTCTCTCTCTCTCTCTCATATCGTTCAGGGCTGTCAGAAATATTGGCACTGGCACCAGCCTTATACTTGATGTCACTGCCTGGGAGGGTTGTTGGAAAGGACAGTGGGACATCTTTTGTTGCGTTTTAGATAAAAGGAATTTTGTGATTTTTTTTTAATAACATTGTTCTTGTATTTGTAATGAAAACAGTAACGTGAAAAAAATACTTATCATAAAACTAAGTACGGATGAATTATTTTTTTTATTTGAATCCGTTGCTTGATTGTTGACAGCCGGTTTTATTTTTTATTTATTAATTTTTTATACATAAATAACTGGAAAACTAAACGAGATCAGTACTGAAACTAGTTTAAACGTGATAATCTTAATTAGTTTTTACTCGTCTAACACTTTGATAAAACGTGACCTTTTTCTTTATATATTCTTTGTGTTTTCATGTATTTTTTTGAAATCACTAAAAATGCATACTTATTCTGCGAAATAAATTGACAATGTTTGGATACGTTTATTTTATTTTATTTTCTACTGTCTAAAATCACTGAAATACACAGATATTTTTTTAATACATTGTTAGTGTTTCTGGATATTAATTTTGGTTTCCTATCTACTTTGTGAAATCACTGAAATATTGAATACTTTGACAAAGTCTGAATATATTCAGTTTGTTTTCTTTTATGCTTCCTAAGATCACTAAAATGATTCGTTATTGGGTTGAATACAATGTGTCTCTATCTGCCTCGGACTTTCCCTCTCTGGCAGTTGAACAATCGATTGGATCGACCTTATTGAAGGTTATTTAGCCCATCCAGAAAATTCCCTCCGAATCAACGGTCACCTCTTTAGCCCAACCTCTGCCTATATTGTAACAGCTTTCCCATATTCGATCTTTGGTACCTCGTTTTTCTAGCGCTATTGTAAATATAGTAGTTTTGGCCTAATTAACCTAAGTAAATCGCAGCAAGAAGTGCTTCCTGTTTTAATTTAGGCCACATATATTTTAACGCACTCATATTTGATCCATTACAAAATTGGTTGAAATCTTAATTCAGAGAGAGAGAGAGAGAGAGAGAGAGAGAGAGAGAGAGAGAGAGAGGCAAACTTGAGATCTCACAGTAACGATTTTATGTCCACTTAGTAGAAATTAATAAGCGACACTATTTTTTTTTTTTTTTTAATGGCGACATGCACAGATAGCGTTTCCTATCGTACCAGTGGTTGATTATCTCCTTTTGGGCTTTAGAAATCAATTGTACATTTTGTTGAAATATCTGAAGCATTTTACTGTGATGTACGAGGATTTCGGCAAACAAATATGTAGCTTTTTAGCTTTCCATTCCAAGTGTGCTTCAGGTTATAGTACAACTTCGCCACTTCTAATGGCGTTCCTAAGGTTTCTGTTCTCCGGCCTTTTTATCTTTATAAGTTTGAATTCATTTCTTCAATATATATACATTTTCCCCTCGTCGAATCATTATTGTAAAATTCTACATACTTTGCAACTCTGTCAAACAATTGTATTTATTTTTATTACGAAAATATGGCTCAACCTCACTTTGGTCACCATTTTTGTTCAGTGTCCGTCTAATTTGTCTTGGAGGGGCCACACTGTGCAACATAGATATCCAGGCCATTTGTTTCGTTGATTGTGAATTTTTTTTCTTCGTCAAAGTTCTATATAGGCCCCAATCATCATTTTATGAAATATTGCTCAAATTTTGGATTTCCTTTTCTTCCTATCATTGCCCGTCTCTTAGGCGTTTTCCCTTAGTCTTTAACAAAACGTTAGGAAAATATGTCCTCGTCTTTCCTTTGCTGTAGTGTTTCAATAAGTATGCAGATGAGTTTGAGTGTCAAGTCGCTTCTTTTTACGAATACATTGATGTTGCACCTGTTGCTTGTTGATCGACTTTCTTGATTGTACACCTACCTTCTACTTCCTAGCTTTCACATTTTCACACTTTCCTCTCTGCTGTGCAGAATTTATATTTTCTTTCATTTTCTGTTTTCCTTGACATTTATATTCTTACATCTCTGACCAGGCCGTCGGTCATTTCCGTAGTCGCGTTCAAGTAATCGTTAGATTCAGTCTGGTTTGTCAAAAGTAATTTTAAACGTTGCACGTAATATATTTTATTCGTGCTGTTTTTTTTATCCATGCTTGGTTAAAAATCCACTATATCTTCTGTGACGAGACTGTCCTCCCCGCCCCCCCCCCCCCCCCCCCCCTCCGTGCATTTACCCGTCCATTAAAGAGAAGTCAGCCGCAACTGCATTTGACCTAAGCCTTGTTTTCGGGTATATATGCACGGGTCGTGGTCACACATACGATGGCGTTCTTGCCTAAGCCTATTAACCGTAACTAGATAGTCTAGGTTGCCGAGGACTCTTAACCGGATGCAAATGACCCGGTTTATAGTATTCCAGGTCACGACCTCTCTTTAGGAGGTAGACGTCACATACTTGGGAAATGTACATATATATACACGTATGACCGTCATGCCTTCACGCACAAGCAACTCTCTCCTGCCTTCGGGAGAACATTTCTTCCGGATGAGGATTATAATTAATATATATATATTATATATATACCATAGAAGATATATATATATTAATATATATATATTATTATATATAATATGTGTATATATATATCTGTTTTTATATATTTATATTTTTTATATTCTACATATATATATATACATAAATTATATATATAATATAATATATATATATATATCTTTATATATATATATTTATGTATACACACACACGTCCGTTCCTTTTCCGTTCTCAGCAAATCTATTGTGGGATGAGGTTGCAAGCCCCGTTCTCGCTTTAACCTTCTGAGCGACTGCTGGAGTCTTCTAACTCATAGGTGATTAATTCACTGTGCAGTTCAACGAGATAATGTTCATTTAACAATGTGTGCTCATTAAGTCGCATCAAAATTCCAGAATCAAATCTGCAATATTTTGCGTATTTTCTTGGTCTGAACTGAGATATTACAATCTTCATCGCGTGTTATTATTCTACGGAAAATCTTCTTATGGCTTATAACATGACTATCTTCAGTATGATGATTGGCCATATCCAGATGGGTCATTTTTTGATGCGATGGATACAAAATTCCGCAAAATTGCAAACCCTTCCGTCAAAAGTTAAAGCGTGCAACTTTTTTACATGCTTCAACCCTGTTTTGCTCTTGTTAAAAACATATTTATCTACGTGTGATACACCTTTAATTAAAAGTAGGTAAACAGATGAATTTAGATTTAGAGTCTTTCGACCGTTTTTAAAAGTTCTTGTAAGTTTAGTAAACTAACTCTTACATATTTAAATGACTATGAAACACCTTTATTGCTATAATTTTTATCCTTGTGTCGGTAATTGGCGATCTTAATCAAATATATCATTTAAAGAGTGATAAACAGTTACAAAAGAAAATTGGTGAACTTTATGCAATGTCTTTTTTTTTTCTTTTTTTTTTTTTTTTTTTTACAGTCATTATATATTTCCTGTATATATGTTCTGATTGCTGTTTGAATGCGCATTATTACTGTTGTACATGGTTTTATATATATGTTTGTATGTATGTATGTAATATATATATACATATAATATATATATATATATTATGTGTGTGTGTGTGTGTGTGTGTGTGTGTGTATATATTATATATATTGTATGTGTGTGTGTGTGTGTGTGTATATGTGTATATATAGATTATATTATATATATATATATATATATATATATATATATTTATATATATATATATTATTAGTACGCAAACAAATTAATTTATCTATTTATTCAGAACATATGCTGTAGTTACTAATTACAGTTTCTGTTTGTATGGTTTTTCGGTTTATTCTATTGTGAAGAAAAATAAAGTGAAAACCTACCTTGTGGTCGGAAACCGAAGCAGCGAAGCCACCTCACATGTTATACATTACTCGGAAAGGAAAACAAAAAGTCTTTTTTGAAATTGAAATTGAAATGGGACTTTTACGTCCCCCGCTGAGTAAGTTTCGGTAGGGAACACATCGCTAAATCTAAGCTATTCCTTCCATATGCAGAAGCTCAAACAATAACACGAATCTAATAAAAAGATCGGAAAAAAAGGAGAATTATATTTTCGGATGGAGTGAAAGGTATTCGGCACACAGTAGTAAGAAGAAAAAAAATAACAGGGCAAAATCATATCCCTGAATGACAGTGGGAAATTGTGCTGTGAAATATTTTTGGAAATATTCGGTCTTTGGGAAGCATGAGAGCAAGAATATCGTTTGAGGAACAAGAGGGGCATCGAGGTTTGTTAAATAAGAAACAAAATTTTGGCCCTCTTCTCTTAAACCTACAAAATCTTATTTCCTTCAAAAGTGTATCATGAAACACAAACACATACGAACGTGGGTACACCCATATATCCTTATATAAAATTGTAATGAACCCAATGGACTTTTAACTTCTCAAATTCTGGATACAATTGTCTCCTCAAAGCCATAAATCCAAAGGCAAGAATATGAAGTCATTCTGACATTCTTAGCACGATTCGAACCCTCTGCTGGAATATCAGAACAAGGTGGTGTTACCTCCCTGGCCACGAGAAGATGCTCTGGATGCGGGTTCGAATCCTGCTATGAACGTCAGAATTACCTGGCATTCTTCAAATGAAATTCGAAAAGTATTTGGTAAAGATGAGGTGAGGTCTGTATCATCCATCTACGGATATATATATATATCTATATATATATATATATATATATATATATATATATATATATATACATATATATATATGTTTATGTATGATGTTTACATCCGGTCATTGGCCAGATATCCGTAAAAACCAGATATCCGTTGCAGTTCATGTTTTGAAGGTTTTAATGGCCTCTTTGTTCGTCTCGGATGTCAAAACGGAGAAACATTTCAAGGTAATGTTTA
Source organism: Macrobrachium nipponense (assembly GCF_015104395.2). Taxonomy (NCBI): domain Eukaryota; kingdom Metazoa; phylum Arthropoda; class Malacostraca; order Decapoda; family Palaemonidae; genus Macrobrachium; species Macrobrachium nipponense. The sequence goes on along the minus strand of NC_061110.1, from coordinate 80,727,511 downwards.
AAAAATACCCACCAGAGTAATTATTACTATAATATACAGGGGTTATCTTCAACAGTTTCCAAAAACACTGAGAATCAGTAATTATTGAATAAAGTCGCCGTTGCCTATTATTCAGTCTGGATACAAGAAGAGATTTAACTTGGCTTTGAATTTGTGTATACACCGGCAGTTATATGCCTATTATTCAGTCCTGGATACAAGAAGAGATTTAAAACTTGGCTTTGAAATTTGTGTATACACCGGCAGTTTATATTGCCTATTATTCAGTCTGATACAAGAAGAGATTTAACTGGCTTTGAAATTTGTGTATACACCGGCAGTTATATTGCCTATTATTCAGTCTGATACAAGAAGAGATTTAACTTGGCTTTGAATTTGTGTATACACCGGCAGTTTATATTACCTATTATTCAGTCTTGATACAAGAAGAGATTTAACTTGGCTTTGAAATTTGTGTATACACCGGCAGTTATATTGCCTATTATTCAGTCTGGATACAAGAAGAGATTTAACTTGGCTTTGAAATTTGTGTATACACCGGCAGTTATATTGCCTATTATTCAGCCTGGATACAAGAAGAGATTTAACTTGGCTTTGAAATTTGTGTATACACCGGCAGTTATAATTGTGGTGAAAACCAAATCACAGTAAGCGTGAGAAATTCTTGTAGTGAAGAGGTCTCTGTGGTTATTGAATATATAAATATGTGTGTGTATGTAGATATATATATATATATATATATATATATATATATATATATATATATATATATATATATATATATATATATACACAC
>NC_061110.1:80654215-80724215 GCF_015104395.2 Macrobrachium nipponense | reverse complement strand
GGCTTTGTTTTCTGCTAAGTTCTTCAGATTTGTCACAGAATATTTTTGTTCATTAGCTCAAAGCCAGGAGCAGAGAAGTGTTCGTTTAAGATCTATTACTAATGGACAGTTATCAGTTATGCTCCTTTTTCTTTTCAAATGGCTTGTTTTGTTACGATATTGTAAGGCTGAATTGTGTAATAGTTCATTTATACTACTTGTAGTGTACCCGACCGTCAAACAAAACCGTTTTATTAATTGCTAACGTTCACTTTTACATACTGCAATTTGTTATTAATTAAATATAACTATTTTTACTACCGATAAATATATCTCTGATCCTTTTTTTTTTTTTACTGTTTCAAATGAGGATTTTACTACATGTGGACTTTCTGTTTATGCTCACGATCTGTCAAAATTTTTTTTAATAAGAAGGCATATTCGTTAATAATAATAATAATAATAATAATAATAATAATAATAATAATAATAATAATAATAATACTTTAATTTATTTTTTTTTTTTTTGCTCTATCACAGTCCTCCAACTTCGACTGGGTGGTATTTATAGTGTGGGTTCCGGGTTGCATCCTGCCTCCTTAGGAATCCATCACTTTTCTTACTATGTGTGCCGTTTCTAGGATCACACTCTTCTGCATGAGTCCAGGAGCTACTTCAGCCTCTAGTTTTTCTAGATTCCTTTTCAGGGATCTTGGGATCGTGCCTAGTGCTCCTATGATTATGGGTACGATTTCCACTGGCATATCCCATATCCTTCTTATTTCTATTTTCAGATCTTGATACTTATCCATTTTTTTCTCTCTCTTTCTCGTTCTTCAACTCTGGTGTCCCATGGTATTGCGACATCAATGAGTGATACTTTCTTCTGACTTTGTCAATCAACGTCACGTCTGGTCTGTTTGCACGTATCACCCTATCCGTTCTGATACCATAGTCCCAGAGGTTCTTTGCCTGATCGTTTTCTATTACTCCTTCAGGTTGGTGCTCGTACCACTTATTACTGCAAGGTAGCTGATGTTTCTTGCACAGGTTCCAGTGGAGGGCTTTTGCCACTGAATCATGCCTCTTTTTGTACTGGTTCTGTGCAAGTGCCGGGCATTCACTTGCTATGTGGTTTATGGTTTCATTTTTCGTATTGCACTTCCTACATATGGGAGAGATGTTATTTCCGTCTATCGTACTTTGAACATATCTGCCGCTGTTATCATTCCTTCAGTTTCCTTCTTGAGCTCTCCCCTCTGTAGCCATTGCCAATTGTCATCGCTGGCTAGTTTTCTTTAGTCTGTCTCATGTATTGTCCGTGCATTGGTTTGTTTTGCCAGTCCTCTGTTCTTTCTGTCTTTCTCCTGTCTCTGTATATTTGTGGGTCTTCGTCTACTTTTATTAGTTCCTTCTTCCCATGCACTCTTTAGCCACTCGTCTTCACTGGTTTTCAGATATTGCCCCAGTGCTCTGTTTTCGATGTTGACGCAGTCCTCTATACTTAGTAGTCTCTCCCTCCTTCCTTTCGTGTTATGTATAGTCTGTCCGTATTTGCTCTTGGGTGTAGTGCTTTGTGTATTGTCATTTGTTTCCTGGTTTTCTGATCAATGCTGCGGAGTTCTGCCTTCGTCCATTCCACTATTCCTGAGCTGTATCTGATTACTGGCACTGCCCATGTGTTTATGGCTTTTATCATATTTCCGGCGTCGAGTTTTGACTTGAGTATCGCCTTGAGTCTCTGCCTATATTCTTTCCTGATCGTGTCCTTCATCTCTTGGTGTTTTATATCTCCTCCTTCCATTATTCCCAGGTATTTGTATCCTGTCTCATCTATGTGTTTGATGTTGCTCCATCTGGTAGCTTTATCCTTCAGTTCTCGTTACTTTGCCTTTTTGTATGTTGACTAAGGAAGGCAGGCGCATTTTTTCTATTCCAAACTCCATCCTGATGTCCCAGATACAATCCTTACAGTCTGGATTAGGGTATCTATTTCCTTGATGCTCTTTACCATACAGATTGATGTCGTCCATGACATCAGATGGTTGATTTTGTTGCCTCTTTTTCTTGAGTTGGTACCCGCGATCCATCTTCTGTAGTACTTTTGTCATGGGAATCATGGCTACTACGAAGAGTAGTGGGGACAGTGAGTCGCCCTGGAAGATCCCTCTCCTGATATTAACCTCTGCTAGTCTTATTCCAGAGCTTGTAAGTACTGTATTCCAGTTGCGCATTGTATTTTTGAGGAAGCTGATGGTATTTTCCTCTGCCCCATATATTTTCAGGCATTCTATTAGCCATGTGTGTGGTATCATGTCGAAGGCTTTCTTATAGTCTATCCATGCCATGCTTAGGTTGGTTTTCCTTCTCCTACTGTTCTTCATTACCATTTTGTCCTATGAGGAGCTGGTCTTTTGTGCCCCTACACTTCCTTCTGCAGCCTTTCTTGTGTGGGATGGTGTTTGTCTCCTCTAGGTAGTTGTATAGCCTTTCACTGATGATACCTGTTATATAATTTATTATTATTATTATTATTATTATTATTATTATTATTATTATTATTATTATTATTATTATTATCGTTGGTGTAGCATTGAAGTTAAGATGCTTGCAGTAGTCTGTGACATCCCATTTGAAATAACAGCAAAGTAACATACCGACAACTCGCATGAACCGTTATTTTAGATATACTACAATGTATTTTGCCTCCTTACCGCTCGTCGAGTAATGTTATTACCGTCAACTTCGTCGTATCTATAGTTCGTGCAGACTCTCGCTTTGAATTGACTGAGACCTCATGTTTTCATGTCGTCTATGTTGAGCTTGCGGAGTGCCTAGCTCGCTGCATTGGTCTTTGCAAGCGTTCATGCTACCTCCAGGTGCATTATTCTGCTTTGCCTAAAATTTGATTTTTCTGTTTTTCGCCCGTAGGGGCGTGTGCCATCAGTGCACCTCACGCGGTCCACTGTAGGCATTAGGTACTTGAAGGTTATTGCGCCGTCCCATCGGTCCCTAGCTGCAGCCCCTTTCATTCTTTTCTTTCTTTCATCTTACTCTCCACCCTCTCGTAAGGATTGAAACCTTCCTTCCCCTAGTTTCCCTTTTCAGAGCTGAATGACCTCGAAGCCTTAATTTTATGTTCCAGTACCAATTCCATGACTCTGTTTTTCACGTTTCATCCGTTTTGTTTATTTTAATTACTTTGTTTCTTTGCCTCACTTCAGTTTACATTTGTCTCATTTAACTACTTGAGTTAATAATGATATTCATTTAACCGAACTAGTAAAACACCATTTTTTTGGCGTCAAAACTTAAACTCGGGTAAAACTCTACTCACTCTACTTAGATTTAATACATTCCCTCCTGGGCTAACCTCTCTCACGAGTGGCTCCCATGTCTATGTAGATATGCAGAATGAAAGGACCTTAGTCCTGATCCCCCGGATGATGAAAATTCCCGTGTCCGGAATGCAAGTTCCAAAGATGTATACTAATATTGCACCAGCTCCGGTTTTTTGCCCCCAGGTTAGGTTAGGTTCAGTTCGGTTCAAAATAAATTGTATTAGTAATTTGGGTGTGGGAAACACAATTAGATTATTTAAAGTAGATTCTACGGTTAGGTTTTAGGATATGGCGCCCTGCTCTTTCAGGGAAGGTGATGAACTCGGTTACTGTTCGGGAATATGCGTCACGGATTGCCGTCTTTACCTTATATTACGGTGTAGTTACATTATCAATATAATTAATAATAATAATAATAATAATAATAATAATAATAATAATAATAATAATAATAATAATAATAATAATAATAATAATAATAATGCTGGTATGGCATTTCTTCTTCTGTATTTAGCTTTGTAATTCTTCTCTTGTAAAAACTTCTTTTAGCGTTCACTTTTTTCCTTCCTATCTTCGGCCATGTGTGTGCTGTTTTGATATTTATTTTACTGTTGAATACGTCAATAACGTTTCCAAGAGATTCAGAAGTAAATCTCTTTACTCCACGTATTTGATGCCCTCAAGTTTAAATTTTCACTGAAATCTCCCTCTGTAGTTTGCACGTCAGTCTAACTATATATATGTATCTCTGAAGTACTTTGTATTTCAGTATCAATGTGACTGACACTTTCTGCTTGCTTGTTTCCAGTATGCTTTATATTTATCTCACATTGTGGTAAACCTGTTAATCTGTCTTTGATGCAAACTATAATCTTTTATAATTATTTTTATTGACCATTCACAGATGGTTGTTGGGAGTGGTTGAGAAGGTGTTGACAAAGTGACTACAAATGTTCAAGTTGAACATGTGATTACGACCTTGGTACTCGTACATCAAAAGTTAAAAAGATTCCCCAGGTGTTCTTTTTTGGTTGTCTGTCTTCATTTCATGCAAAACGTTTTAGAAGTTACTCTTTTATTTCATTTTTTGACAGTCGGTTCCATGGAATCACAAGCACGCAACGGGAGCAAAGTCTAAAGTAAGTAATATACTTATGCAAAGAACGAAGTATTCAAAGAGCAGCTGGGTCAGCTGCCCATTCAGATCCGTCAAAGTTTTCTGTTTACATTTCTCCCTCTTTTATTTTTTATTTTTTTCTTTCCCCTCCCACTATCTTCTCCAGAGACTCAGGTCATAGAAAGCGAGGAAGAAAAAAAGGAGAAGGGGGTTGGGGGGTGGGGGGGGGGGGTAGCGGAGGAGGAGACTCGCTTTGGGTTGCATGTTTACTTCCGGTTTTCGTCGCTTTTGTGACAACCCGTCTCGCGTCAAGAGGTTCTATTTAGACTTACAAAATATGCAGGCACATTGCTCCTTACTTTGGCCTTTTTCTCCCCTCTCTTTCCACTCCACTCCAGAGAGAGAGAGAGAGAGAGAGAGAGAGAGAGAGAGAGAGAGAGAGAGAGCGCTACATACTTGAATGGTAAAATGACAGAGCCAGGCATGAACGCATGGTGCATTACAAGTTGAAAGAAAAATGTAGAAACGAAAAATATAGCATTAACAGTAAACTGAGGAAAATAAGTTAAGAAGAATAAATTTGGTTGTGTGTGTGTGAGAGAGAGAGAGAGAGAGAGAGTAGCAGTGGCTACTGTATACCTAGTTGTAGTGTTTACCAATATAGATTAGATAGAAGATTTTATTCTGTAAGAGCCAGTTGATCGGTGTTTGCTTTCCTTACACCATTTCCATTAAAGAATTGTTTATATAATATGGTATAGATAAAAAAGATTGCATACTAATCACGCGGTGGTTGTTTCACTTTAGTTCAGAATTCTCACTGTTCGGGGCCATTTCATTTTTATTTTCACGCACGTCTTTGAGAAACCTTACAAAGCAGCAAAAATCTGAAGCATGGAAAAGAAGAAAAAAAAAATCCCCATTCACTTTAATGCTTTTATGTTGCGCCTTATTTTTTACATTTTGCCCTTTTTCCGTCTATCTCAAGTCATATGTTTGTATTCAAATATTTTTTATACTGTTAAGTATATCCGCTATTTAATTTTCGGATAGTCACAGAAAATATCTTAACTCCATGTGTTTGTTGCCCTCACAATTATTAATTTACTTATTTCCATTCATATATATTCTAGTCATTTGGCAATTCCTTTAGGTCACACACACACATATATGTATGTATATATACATGTATATACACACATACATATATGTACACATAATATTTACACACATAAATGCATTCATGCATATATAATTATCTGATATCTATGTGCAAGCTTTTTCTCAAACTTGGTAGATGTGACCAATCTGGGAGAACGATAGTGTATGTACTCATAGTTTCATCACTAATAACGTGATGGAGAAGATTTTATTCAGTCAGATAAATAAATTGTAATGGATGCATTGACTTCAAAGAAATAAAGCCATATAATTGTGTTAAAAAAAAAAAAAAAAAAAAAAAAAAACCTCGGTTATGTACGAAATAGGTATAAGTTCAGTAATACTCTATTGGATAATTCAGTCGCCTGATAAGACTTCCCCCGTGAAATCAGAAACTTTATTATCTCATGGAATGTCTAACATGTTACCTGGGAAACGAAAGGGAGGGGTGGGTGGGGCTTGAGAACATGTTATTGCAGATGGCTCTCCGAAAAATGAGATAGCTTCTGAGAGGTGTCGTGATTATTGATTTGAAGTAAGAGACGTATGTAGAATAAAAAAAAAAAGGGTGGGGGAGAGGGCTAGGTGGTAGTAAGGGGATGGTGAATTTGTGGCATGAATCGTAAGGAAAAATGCTTGTATATATATATGATCATGAGAGTTGGAGAGTCGATTAGTATTCCTGAAAGCACGTAGATTCGTGAATGTTCAGTGAAGTGTGTGCATGCATATCAGGTTTTTTTTTTTTTCCGTGAAACAATATAATTTTTCCCAGGAAATATGTTTATTCTATTGAACAGAAGGCACGCGCTCCAATTAGACTTGAAATGATTCATTTTGGACTGTATAAAATGTTCGAATAATTATTGATAAACATTTTTGTCGATAAATTGCCATGAAATAATTCATTATTGGCAAATGGGCGATGATAAATCATTATTTTTTTAAATCGGAAAAGTAGTAGTATTTTTTTTTATAAACATTCAGCGTTGATGAATTTATTCCTGAAAAATAATATTTGGCCAAGGACGGACTTGTTATTGTACAGATTTATTGCCCAGAGCTGGGCGTTTTCCTTACGGAACATGCCATGGGTTAATATCTCCCCTTATGAATTATCTTGGTGTAAATAATAGGGAGAAAACATTTGTTTTTCGTACTTTTCCGTGTTGTGGACGCTTCTATTTTTACGGAATTTATATGTATATATTTTTTATTCCGTTTATAACGGGCGCTGTGTTCCACGAGTTATAGATTTTATCTTAACAGCTTACTAGTCTCTCTCTCTCTCTCTCTCTCTCTCTCTCTCTCTCTCTCTCTCTCTCTCTCTCTCTCTCTCCATGAGTATATTTAGTTGATCTCTTTATTAATTTGTTAATTTATTTATCTTTTCTAATAACTGATCTCTTCTTTCTGCATGTCCTATTACCCTCTATTATTTCTTTCAAAATGAACGCCATAATCTTTAGAAGCTTCAATTTGAAGTCAGTGGCCGTTGTGGGCGTGTTCCATATGAAAAGGTTCGTCTTCCGAATACTAATTATAAAATAGTTTTGTTGAAATATTTAGAACCTGAGGCAGACTTATGATATTTTGAGCATGTTAAAATACCCTGCAAATATTTATAGGTTACATTCATGTTAAGTTTTGACATTTCTTTTATGCTGAACGACTCTCGCTTCCGACTGCTCCAATTTTTTTCGTTCGCGGGATTTTGTAAAACCATTTGTCGATTTCAGTTGCTTTGAAGAAAAATTTGAGACTATTTGAAATATTGAATATCAGATAGCTTATGAGTGAAACCCACAGTCAAATTGAACGCGCAATTTTCCGTGGTCCGTGTTCTCAATAGGTTTGGTGAGAATTTGTCCATTATCTGAGAAAGTTGAGTGAGATAGTATATGGATTAAATAATAAGCTTATGCAAATAAAGAGGTGTGTTCTCAACTCGATTGTGTTGAGGGATCCTTCAAACTGGAGCAAGTCTGCAGAAAATGTTATGAAAATAATTGAAGGAGTACCAAATAAAATTCAAGTGATCAAGAGACTTATAAAGAAAATGTACATCAATCAACACATTCCAACAGAGAAAATGATAAAGGTGAATAAAGTGAATATACTGATTGATGCAATAGGAAAACGAATGCCTAAAGCATGTAATCTTTGTAAGGTGTGGTATAGCATTGTAAATCCACAAAACCTGATCAGGAAATGCTATGCATGCCACGTACCTACTCCTCAATGTGCAGAAGTCCAGCAAAATAAAAATAAAGACAAGAGTATTTTGCTCAACAAGTTTAACATGGATAGAAAATGTTATTAAATCAAGACTTAATGTGCAAATTGTAGAGGATGAAGAAGATGGGGAAGGGAAGTGGAAAACAGTAAAGAAGAAAATAAGACTTAAAGTGATAGAAAAAATAATTAAAAAGAACAGGACAAGAGTATGAATGCAGAGATACTCATAGATACTACATATGAGGTAATACAGCAGCATAAATATGATGAAATAAGTTACATGACAACACAAAATAAAATCCCAAAGAGGCTGTCTTCAGATCTTCATACTGATGGGAAAGAGCAAGAAAAAATGAAAGAAAGACACAGTTTGCACCATTTTCAAAAGTGAGAATTGCAGATTTGGTGAAAGATGAATGTGGCGATCTACATCCAAAAATATGCAAAAACTTTAAAGAAAGGAAAGGATGTAAGTTCAATAAAACATGTAGATATATGCACCATGTAACCATGAAGAACCATGATATAAAGGCAGTGGAAAAGGTGCATCAGGAAACCGACCCCTTAATGTAGGGATAACGGTGGGAAAGTAGTAGTAGTTCCACAAATATTCCAATAGAATGGAAAACATCTGCTAGAATATATCTAGATATCCGACTATTTACCCGCTTTGACAACCGGAAGCATCCGACTATTTGCCCACTTTGACAGAGATCTTCTGTTAGAAGAGTTCATCAAGGGACAGAGCATATTTGAAGGAAAAGTTCCTTCTTTCTGTAGAGCCGATCTTCTAGATTATTCCAACAGAGTTACCAGAGGGAGACATCTGCTAGAATACATCTAGATATCCGACTATTTGTCCACTTTGACAGAGGTCTTCCATTACAAGAGTCTTCATCAAGGGATAGAGCATACTGGAAGGAAAAGTTCCTTCTTTCTGCAGAGCCAGTCTTCTAGATTATTCCAACACAGTTACTAGAAGGAAGACAACTGCTAAAATACATCTAGATATCCGACTATTTGCCTGCTTTGACAGAGATCTTCTATTAGAAGAGTCTTCATCAAGGGACAGAGCATAATTGAAGGAAAAGTTCCTTCTTTCTGCAGAGCCGGTGTTCTATATTATTCCAACAGAATCATCATCTGGTGTCCCTCTGGTATCCCTCTGGAGGCCTTCTGGTGGCCTTCTAGTGGCCTTCTGGGGTCCCTCTGGTGGCCTTCTGTGCCCCCGGTGAACAGCTGTTGCCTCTCAAACAGAGAGCTCTTCCTCCATCCTCCAAGCAGCTGTTGGCTCTTATCCTGAGAGCTTGTCCTCCAACCTCTGATCAGCTGTTGGCTCTTATCCTGAGAGCTCTTCCTCCAGCCTCCAGACAGCTGTTAGCTCTCAGTTTGAGAGGTCGTTCTCAGTTTGAGAGGTCGTCCTCCAACCTCCGAACAGCTTTTAGCGCTCAAACTGAGAGCTCGTCCGCCAGCCTCCTAGATTATACCAACAGAGTTACCAGAAGGACGACATCTGCTAGAATATATCTAGATATCCAACTATTTGCCCACTTTGACAGAGATCTTCCATTAGAAGAGTCTTCATGAAGGGACAGAGCATACTTGAAGGAAAAATTCCTTCTTTCTGCAGAGCCGGTGTTCTAGATTATTCCATCAGAGTTACCAGAAGGACGATATCTGCTAGAATATATCTAGATATCTAACTTTTTGCCCGCATTGACAGAGATCTTCTATTAGAATAGTCTTCATCAAGGGACCGAGCATACTTGAAGGAAAAGTTCCTTCTTTCTGCAGAGACGGTCTTCTAGATTATTCCAACAGAATGACTAGAAGGCAGACATCTGCTAAAATATATCTGGCTATCCGACTATTTGCCCGCTTTGACAGAGGTCTTCCATTAGAAGAGTCTTCATCAAGGGACAGAGCATACTTGAAGGAAAAGTTCCTTCTTTCTGCAGAGCCGGTGTTCTAGATTATTCCAAGAGAGTTACCAGAAGGAAGACATCTGCTAGAATACATCTAGATATCCGACTATTTGCCCGCTTTGACAGAGATCTTCTATTATAAGAGTCTTCATCAAGGGACAGAGCATACTTGAAAGAAAAGTTCCCTCTTTCTGAAGAGCTGGTGTTCTAGATTATTCCAACAGTTACCAGAAGGAAGACGTCTGCTAGAATACATCTAGATATCCGACTATTTGCCTGCTTTGACAGAGATCTTCTATTAGAAGAGTCTTCATCAAGGGACAGAGCATACTTGAAGGAAAAGTTCCTTCTTTCTGCAGAGCCGGTGTTCTTGATTATTCCAACAGTTACCAGAAGGAAGACGTCTGCTAGAATACATCTAGATATCCGACTATTTGCCTGCTTTGACAGAGATCTTCTATTAGAAGAGTCTTCATCAAGGGACAGAGCATACTTGAAGGAAAAGTTCCTTCTTTCTGCAGAGCCGTTCTTCTAGATTATTCCAACAGAATCATCTTCTGTTGTCCCTCTGGTATCACTCTGAAGGCCTTCCGGTGGCCTTCTAGTGGCCTTCTAGGATCCCTCTGGTGGCCTTCTGGGGCCCCTCTGAACAGCTGTTGGCTCTCAAACAGAGAGCTCTTCCTCCATCCTCCAAGCAGCTGTTGGCTCTCATCCTTAGAGCTTGTCCTCCAGCCTCCGATCAGGTGTTTGCTCTTACCCTGAGAGCTCGTCCTCCAGCCTCCAAACAGCTGCTGGCTCTTATCCTGAGAGCTTGTCCTCCAACCTCCGATCAGCTGTTGGCTCTTATCCTGAGAGCTCGTCCTCCAGCCTCCAAACAGCTGTAGTCTCTCAAACTGAGAGCTCGTCCTCCAACCTACGAACAGCTTTTAGCTCTCAAAAGTTCTTTCTGCAGAGCCGGTCTTCTAGAATGTTCCAACAGAAAGAAAAGAAGGAAGACATCTGCAATAATATATCTAGATATCCGACTATTTGCCTGTTTTGACAGAGATCTTCCATTAGAAGGGTCTTCATCAAGGGACAGAGCATACTTGAAGGAAAAGTTCTTTCTTTCTACAGAGCCAGTGTTCTATATTATTCCAACAGAGTTACCTGAAGGACAACATTTGCTAGAATACATCTAGATATCCGACTATTTGCCCGCTTTGACAGAGATCTTCTATTAGAAGAGTCTTCATCAAGGGACAGAGCATACTTGAAGGAAAAGTTCCTTCTTTCTACAGAGCCGGTCTTCTAGATTATTCCAACAGAGTTACCAGAAGGAAGACATCTGCTAGAATACATCTAGATATCCGACTATTTGCCCGCTTTGACAGAGATCTTCCATTAGAAGAGTCTTCATCAAGGGACAGAGCATACTTGAAGGAAAAGTTCCTTCTTTCTGCAGAGCCGGTGTTCTAGATTATTCCAACAGAGTTACCAGAAGGAAGACATCTGCTAGAATACATCTAGATATCCAACTATTTGCCCGCTTTGACAGAGATCTTCTATTAGAAGAGTCTTCATCAAGGGGCAGAGCATACTTGAAGGAAAAATTCCTTCTTTCTGCAGAGCCGGTTTTCTAGATTATTCCAACACAGTTACCAGAAGGAAGACATCTGCTAGAATTCATCTAGATATTCAACTATTTGCCTGCATTGACAGAGATCTTCCATTAGAAGAGTCTTCATCAAGGGACAGAGCATACTTGAAGGAAAAGTTCCTTCTTTCTGCAGAGCCGGTGTTCTAGATTATTCCAACAGAGTTACCAGAAGGAAGACATCTGCTAGAATACATCTAGATATCCGACTATTTGCCCGCTTTGACAGAGATCTTCCATTAGAAGAGTCTTCATCAAGGGACAGAGCATACTTGAAGGAAAAGTTCCCTCTTTCTGCCGAGCCGGTGTTCTAGATTATTCCAACAGAGTTACCGGAAGGAAGGCATCTGCTAGAATACATCTAGATATCCGACTATTTGCCCGCTTTGACAGAGATCTTCTATTAGAAGAGTCTTCATCAAGGGACAGAGCATACTTGAAAGAAAAGTTCCTTCTTTCTGCAGAGCCGGTCTTCTAGATAATTCCAACAGAATCATCTTCTGGTGTCCCTCTGGTATCCCTTTGGAGGCCTTCTAGTGGCCTTCTGGGGTCCCTCTGGTGGCCTTCTGTGCCCCCGGTGAACAGCTGTTGGCTCTCAAACAGAGAGCTCTTCCTCCATCCTCCAAGGAGCTGTTGGCTCTCATCCTTAGAGCTTGTCCTCCAGCCTCCGATCAGCTGTTGACTCTTACCCTGAGAGCTTGTCCTCCAGCCTCCGAACAGCTGTTAGCTCTCAGTTTGAGAGCTCGTCCTCCAACCTCCGAACAGCTGTTAGTTCTCAAACTGAGAGCTCGTCCTCCAGCCTCCAAACAGCTGTTAGCTTTTATCCTGAGAGGTCGTCCTCCAGCCTCCGAGCAGCTGTAGGCTCTCATCCTCCCTAGAAGTTGCTTTCCTGCCCCTGACGAGTTAAGGAAACTCGTTAGCCATCAACAAATCCTTCTCCTAATGTATTGGGTGAAACTCGCTCACGGATGCCGTTTTCATCTTCAGGGGCTTTGCAATTGTAATTAAGGTACGGTACGGGTGGGGTGGGGTTGGGTGGGGTGGTAAAGGCGGGGTGGGGGGGGTGTGTTCATCCTTAATCCTCTGAAATAAGAATACGTCTTTTCTCCCGAGGTCTATCATTTCTCCTCGAGTTTAACCTTTGTCACGCCATTAACGTTAAGTTATGCCTGCACAATTGGACTGCGCAGGCAAATCTTCACCAATAACGATAGTCTTTTTTTCTCAGTCCTTCGTGGTAGCCACGGCTGTAACACATTATGCTCTGGCTGTAATAGGCTTGCTGAAATCACAAAAGAAAAAAAAATTATAAACGTCAAACAAGACGTCCAGTGACAGAGTGGTTGATAAAAAAATAATTAAATACTCTCGTGTGAATTTGTTAAGAGCTTAAATTTGGCCCCAGGGACTTCCATGATGGTTCTTGAATATTTCATGAATGAAGGAAGACTTCCGTTAAATTCGTAATCTTTTCATTTCAAAGTTGACACACATATATGCGTAATGTTTTTTTTTTCTTTTTCATTAAAAAGGGTTAATACTGATTTGTTTTCATTTAAAAATAACTTTCTTATGGCGGGTTACAGCAAATGAAAATCCACAGTTTACTACTGACTTCCTTTGTTTCAGAATTTGTTGATTAGTCTAATTTTATTTCAAAACGAACTTAGGTGGGATTTAAGCAATGAATAAACACATAGTCCAATATTGTTTGATTTTGATTCGTCAGAAATTTGAATATTATCTTGTTCTCAATTTAGAAATGAATTATATACATGATGTATAACCCTGAATAGATGCTTATAGTGCTATACTAGTTTTACATTATTTTGTCATAATAAGTATTTATTGTCATTGAAAACCTGACTTCTATATATGGTTTATAACCACGATTAAACATAGATAGGCTTAATCTGTTGCGATAGCCTTTGGATTTTACTTGTCAAAGCAAACTCTCATTCATACAGACGGTTTCAATGAAATCTACAAGACTTTCAGGAATGACGCTGCCAGCCACTTTCAGCCTTCAATATGCACGATTCTTTTTCCCGTGGAAAAATTATAGATAGCGTTATTAATTATTAATAGCAAGTAAATCCAGTATATCATCAACTTGGGTATAAACACGTTGATTGGTACATGTTATCCTTCCGCGGACAAACAGCGAACTGAGCCAAAAGAGCTGCCTCCAACAGTCAACACATTAACGTTGGAGTGCGCATGCGCAGCCGTTTGGCCGGAGGCTCATCGGTTGAAATGCGCTATTTACTCAGGCCGCCTGCGCAGGTTGTCCACACTAACGTTCAGTTATAACCGCATAGGCCGATTGTGCAGTTTTAACTGCGCAGGCATGACTGAACGTTAGTGGCGGGTCTTGCACAGCAAAGACATCAGAAATTCAATCCAGCAGCGATAGAAACCAAACGAGAGAGATAATAATCTCAAGTGTTAATGGATTTCTGTAATTACTTGACGAAAAAAAGAGGAGACACGAGAACAATGATGTGAATGAAAAATACATTTTTAATTACACATGTTTAAACTCCAAAGCAAGATGGGGGGCGCCTTCGATTACTGTGTTTTCAAAAACTAACTCCATAATGGACACATGGACGTCAAGAGCGTATGCAAAAAAAAAAAGAAAAAAAAAATACGCCCAGAGTATCCTTTGTGAGTTTGCAAACTTAAAAAAAAAAAAAAAAAAAAAAAATTAAGCTGATAAACGAATGACCAATCTTCGTTAGCCCGGCACTCATGTGATGAACTGCTGATAAAACACTGCAACTGGAAAATAATAATAATAATAATAATAATAATAATAATAATAAAATAATAATAATAAGGGAAGAAGGGCTGATAAAAGTAGACGAAGACCCAAAAATATACAGACAGGCGAAAGACAAGCAGAGCAGAGGAATGGCACAACAAACCAATGCACGGACAAGAGATAAGACAGACTAAAGAACTAGCCAGCGATGAAACATGGCAATGGCTACAGAGGGGAGAGCTCAAGAAGGAAACTGAAGGAATGATAACAGCGGCACAAGATCAGGCCCAAAGAACCAGAATATGTCCAAAAAAAACGACGATGACGGAAATAACATCTCTCCATATGTAGGAAGTGCAATACGAAAAATGAAACCATAAACCACATAGCAAGCGAATGTCCGGCACTTGCACAGAACCAGTACAAAAAGAGGCATGATTCAGTAGCAAAAGCCCTCCACTGGAGCCTGTGCAAGAAACATCAGCTACCTTGCAGTAATAAGTGGTACGAGCACCAACCTGAGGGAGTGATAGAAAACGATCAGGCAAAGATCCTCTGGGACTATGGTATCAGAACAGATAGGGTGATACATGCAAATAGACCAGACGTGACATTGACTGACAAAGTCAAGAAGAAAGTATCACTCATTGATGTCGCAATACCATGGGAAAGAGAGGGAAAAAATGGATAAGTATGAAGACCAGAAAATAGAAATAAGAAGGATATGGGATATGCCAGCGGAAATTGTACCCATAATCATAGGTACACTAGGGACGATCCCAAGATCCCTGAAAAGGAATCACGCAGAAGAGTGTGATCCTAGAAACGGAGCACATAGTAAGAAAAGTGATGGACTCCTAAGGAGGCAGGATGCAACCCGGAACCCCACACTATAAATACCACCCAGTCGAATTGGAGGACTGCGATAGACCAAAGAAAATAATAATAATGATAATAATAATATTGGGGCACAGTTTTCCGTGTCGAAAATGATGGGCCTCGCCCTGCTCAGAAGTTTACTTCGACGAATATTTAGTCACAATGTTCACTCGACGCCAAGCATAAGGTTCGAAATTATTGTTATTCATTAAAGAACATCACCTCTCACACAGCTATATTATTGTGGACCTGCAACCATTATTATTATTATTATTATTATTATTATATTATTATTATTATTATTATTATTCAGAAGATGGACCCTATTCGTATGGAACAAGCCCATCTTTGGGGCTATTGACTTGAAACCCAAGCCTCCAAAGAATGTTAAGGTGTTCATTAGAGATATGTAACAGAAAGTATAAAGGAAAATATAGAAAGAAGAGATCACTTATTAAAAACGGTGAACAAAATGAACTATATAAGAGAATTTCTTACAGTTTTCAAGGGAGAATTCTTGAAGGTTTTCACTGTAAGGGAATGATATCTTGTTAAATTTGCCTCGTTCCTATTAGGAATATTCCCGTTTGGGTTTGGCAATAAGGTAATTCTATCCTGTTGTTAAATTTAATTTTGTTGCTGGATGCTATTTATTTGTTTGTGGGATTTCAGATGTGAATATAATTTGGTTAATTTATAAGACAATTGTCGAATCGTGCCAAAAAATAAAATCGTTTATTGAACAGTTAGAAATATTTAGTTATCTAAAAAAAAAAAAAAAAAAAATTTCGAACCGTCTGACCATATCAAGCTACCTGAATGAGGACTGAAGGCAGCCATTACCTTTATCACGAGATCACGCTGAATTCAAGAACTAGTCAGACATTATACCACTTCTTAACTACAGGAATAGTCGACTATTTCCTTGCTAAAGAACTTAAAGAACTGCCTTAAACATCTGATATATTAATGAAATTGAGGCTGTCACGCCAAGCGCAGGGGAACATTCGGCTCTAAGATGGCGTTGAAGTGTTGGGATCTAGATAAAATGGATCTAGTAACAGTCGGAGATATTGGACAGCAAGATTGCAGAAAGGAAATGGGAATGGAGGTAAAGTTAAAGTCTAAAAAGTGAATGCAGCTGGTTGCCAAAGGGACGCAGCAACCACCCTCTAGATATGCTTGCAGTGAGTCACGCGACTTGCACGGTTGTACTGACGGCATTGGCTCTCCTGCTGAGAGACCTGAGTGCCTCAGCGCGTGATCGGTATGGTTTTGGCCTGCCTTCTCAGTGGCCGCGAGTTCGATTCTCGGGCATTCCATTGAGGTGTGAGAGATGTGTATTTCTGGTGATAGAAGTTCACTCTCGACGTGGTTCGGAGGTCACGTAAAGCCGTTTGTCCCGTTGCTGAATAATCACTGGTTCCATCCAATGTAAAAACACCATACAAACACTTTTTAATTATATAATTTTTCAAAGGAGAAATAGTGATAGAAAGTAATCTCTCGGATTGCATGTCTAAACCTTTTTCTTCAAGGAACCCAGCACGCGACCTCATGGCATAAACCCTATATAAGTCACTACTACAAAGTGTAAACAAGGAGTATTGGTTGTATTTCCATCGAGGAGGAGGCAACTTAATGACGTCATAAGTTAACGTCATTATACCTTCGAAAGCCATTCCTCTAAGTTTGCTGTCGATGTCTACAGGACGTCGGTGTTAATCTTATAATTACCAGAATTATGAGACTTTCGTAATACAGAATCATACTACAATGGGCGTAATGTCTGTCTTGTCTGTCTGTCTGTCTGTCTGTCTGTTTGTCTGTCATTCAATCAAGGCCAAACGGCTTGTCAGATGGGCATGAAACTGGCAGGGTTATGGTGGGGACCCCTAAGATGGTTTGTAATGGGGTTTCATCCAACCTAACCCCCTCCCTTGTAGGGCGTGGGGGTGAGAAGGGATTCCGTGAAACGGAGCTGTTTCTGGCCGTGAAACGAGGCTGGTTATTCCCGTAGACTTAGTTACTTTACGATTTTTTCGTACATAATTTCTGTACAGCTTCCCCAGAGAAAGTCGCGAATATTTCAGCTCAGACACAATAGAAGATGAAAATTATCATCAATATCCGCAAGATTTTTTGAATAACTTAAATCCGTCGGGACTGCCAGTGCACAAAATAACGTTGAAGAAGTACTGCCCAGTAATGTTGCTTCAGAATTTCGACCCTGCCAATGGACATTCAACGGAATGAGGTACACCGTTATGGAGCTAAACTCCCACGTCATCGAAGCAGTGATAGCAACGGGCCCTCACACTGGCAAACGTCTGTTCATCCCCCGGATTCCGCTGATGCCTTCGGACAACCAGTTTCCGTTCCAGTTACAGCGCAGGCAGTTTCCCATCAACCTGGCCTTCTCATTCACTGCAAACAGTCGCAGGGCCAGACTTTGGATCGTGTTGGTGTGTTTCTGCCGTCACCCATGTTTCACGCATGGCCAACTGTATTTGGCGATGAGCAGAGCAACTGACTCTGCCAACTTGAAATTAAGTTGTGGACAAACTGATAATATTGTGTGCAAAGAGGTTCTGTAGTAGGTATGTATAAAAATTGCCCTTATTTTAATATTGCGGAACAAATAGTACATATAAATTTTTCACTTTTGCACCAGTATTTTATCACCCATCGTAGATGGGTCAGTTTGCTAGTAAAGTAAAAAATTGGGTAGGGATGTAAGATATCCTGTGATCCCAACTCCTTGACGAGGTGGAGGGCTTAGGGAGCCACTGCAGGGAGAGTATGCCCCTTTATGCCTACGTTCTCTGCTGTGGATCCAACTGAGCATTGGGACCTTTAAGGTTTTTTCAGTGAAATAGGAGGTTGTTGGAAATATAATTGCATGAATATATAGGAATTAAGCTTTTTGATTTATACAAGGGAAACATAATGATGTTAAGGAAATTAGGGACGAAAGATGACAACATTTTCCGGTTTATGTACATTTCGTCAGCAAGAAGTTTGGTAAAAGTTTTGTTGTTTTAGAGATGATCAAATAAAGGAATTATAGTTTAAGAACAAATTGCTCTTGGAATGAGAAACCAGAGTTTATGTTGCCTGAAAAAAATGTCCTTTTGTGTCGATGGAGTGAAAATGTTGGGGTCTTGTGATTTTAAAAGAGGAAAAAAAAAAAGTTAAATCTGAATGATGCAAATGAAAGTTATTTATACAAAATGATGAAGGATTATTAGACCTATATTATTGATTATGTAACAAGGAGAATTAAAATGTCAAATGATGGACTGGCACCAGTAGTTGGCGAAATTTCATGGTGATTCCTCTCTATAATGACCATAATATAATTGAATAGCTGGCCAGGTTATATAAATTTTGAGTGTATGATGGGGTGAGTACGCGGAGTAAATTATCCTGTTGGTAACGGGAAAGATGATGGTTTTGTAATAAAAATTTTGTTAATTTTCTTAAAACAGGGAGACAGGCAACATAAAAATTAATGGGGGCAAAAGTGCGGGTATAGACAAGAAAAAGTTCAATATGCAAGGATAGCGAAAAGTGAATTGAAAGATACTATTTTGTGTAGATTAACTAAATTTGACCGTTACGTTAATGCTACCTTCTGCATCTAGTTCATTACATCACTCAGTCACTGAGTGAACTGATCAACATCCTGCAATAGCAGATTTGATGATTCCCTTGTCAACATTGAGTGTTATTCCCTAGTCAACATTCAGTGTTATATTTAATTACTCTTCTTAAGCGATGTCAAATGTGCCCGCTCTAAAATCACCTCGCAGCTTCGTCTCTTTATCAGGTAGCATGCCTTTAAGGCAGGCAGAGCCTGATTGCTTGGCCGGACAACTTCGGCTTTAAAGCATAAAGGGAAGTAATTACTCGGAAAAGGTTTGAAGATCTCAGGCTGTAAAGGAAAAACGTTGAGCCCTTTTCCAATTTCATTCTGTTGGGGAAAAGATCGTATTCATGGCTGCTCCTCTTCTGTGATGTTGCTTTCTTCTTTCTTTCTGTTTTAGTATTAACAGCAAACTTATTCAGGTAAAACTGTCCGCTCGTGTATTGTTTTGTCACTTGTGCACGCAAGACTGATTCTCTCTCTCTCTCTCTCCTACTCTCTCTCTCTCTCTCATATATATATGTGTGTATATGTATATATATATATATATATATATACATATATATATATATATATATATATATATATATATGTATATGTATATGTATATATATATTGTGCTCATGAGTGGGAGATGTCCCAACCATCTCCATCTCCCGTTCATTATTCCATATACATATGCAACTTCTTTCATTCTTCTTATAGTATCACTTTTCCTTCTTATACTTTCTGACGCCTCATATCCATGTTAAGGTTTTATTCTCAGGTCTCTACTCTTTTTTAAACATATATTTTGGCATTCTTTATATAATGATGCTATGATTCATATCCTTGAAGTAACCGGACTAGACTTACACGTCATTTGAATTTCGTATGCAATTCCCGAACAAGAACCTGCATTGGATATCATTATTGCTAATCCCTTTGTATAGCCCAGGAATCAAATGAGTGTAGGAGAAGTCAAGCATAAGCCTTTTAGAAAGAGAAACCTGGAGAAGATTGTAGAGGTTACCGAATCTAAAAATCCATATTAATCTTTTATTCTGATCTTCAAAGAAGGTTTTTGTATTGTATGTACATCAGAATGTATATGATCTGTTCTCTTCCTACCCCGACCCCTCGTCTCTCTCTCTCTCTCTCTCTCTCTCTCTCTCTCTCTCTCTCTCTCTCTCTCTCTCTCTCACAGTGTATAAGTAATTAAGTAACGTTGCGTGTGATATAATATATATATATATATATATATATATATATATATATATATATATTCTTGTTTGGAGTGGTGTTGTGGCATACAAACCTCTCTCTCTCTCTCTCTCTCTCTCTCTCTCTCTCTCTCTCTCTCTCTCTCTCTCTCTCTCTCGGAAAATTAGTCCAATTAGGAATGAAATTACATTTTGGGTTGATTGACTAGGGATATGTTGATAGACAACTCGACCGAGGAATTGTTGTTATTTTGACATCGTGCCACAAAAGGTGTCAGTGTGCTTTGCAGCCATCAGTGTGTCCAATCATAGATGTCAACCTTTGTTGTTTGTTCGAAGTTTGCTATATAATGGTGCCGATATGCCATTTTATTCCTTGTGAGATTAATAAATGTTAGTTGTCCATATTATATAGGCATCTCTCTCTCTCTCTCTCTCTTTCTCTCTCTCTCTCTCTCTCTCTCTCATTTCATCCAATTCCGTGTAAATATCAAGTCTATTCCGGGAAAATCGTATCAAAACGTGACCTTATGATTATGCACTACTCGAGTCACGGAAGCCACTTAAAAGAAGTTATATTGATGAATCCTGCTGGAAAAGCCACAGTTGGGAGGTCTTTCGTAGTATGAGAATGAAAATCAAGACTTTAAAGAAATATGTGCATTTATTAAGTTATTAGTTCATGTATTTCGCAGGTGTATGAGGTTTTTATTTGAATTTTTGTGTGCGTAGCTTTTGAGGGCTGCTTTCTTCTTCTTTGAATAACATATCTAACGAAAGTTGATTTTGACTACATGCACATTTTTTAAGCGTGGTTTTGTGTGTATGTGTGTGTGTGTGTGATACGTTGTAGTTTTAGATTCTTCAAACATTGCCAACAAGACTTGAATGTTTTTAAGGTGAATTTCATTGTAGCGGGATTTGTTAAAGGAACAGTGTCGTGATTTTCCAAGCTGTTAAACATAAACTCCAAATAAATGATCAAGACATCTATCTTGTGGAACCTTTTCGAATTCGTAGAGCGGAATTTGAGTGTACCAGGAATTGTAAAATGAATGAGCTTATGACCGCCTGGTTTTGCCTTCTCGGTGTTTGATGTAATCAAAGCGCTAACTTATCTTCCTGAGACCTGGTAAAAGAAGGCGGCTGAGCCTGGTGTTAATGTCCTTCCTTAATGAGGCTGAAACTTGCAACTGATCATAACGATTACGTTCTGTCGGAGGTCACAATGGCGCCTGAGAAGCCAAACCCCACCGAGAGGGGTAGAGCCGTCAGTGCGCTTCACGCGGTGCACTGTAGGCATTAAGGTTCAGTGCAGCGTCCCTTCGGTCCTTAGCTGCAGCTACTGTCATTCCTTTTACTGTACCTCCATTCGTATTCTCTTTCTTAAATCTTGCTATCAACCCTCTCCTAACCCTTGTTTCGTAGAGCAACTTCGAGGTTTTCCTCCTGTTACACCTGTCAAACCTTCTTACTTTCAATTTCCCTTTCAGCGTTGAATGACCTCATAGTACCCAGCGCTTGACGTTTGGCCTAAATTCTATAGTAGCGCCTCAGTGGCGTGGTCGGTATGGTCTTGGCCTGCCAACTCGGTGCCCGCGAGTTCGATTCTCGGGCATTCCACTGAGGGGTTAGAGATGTGTATTTCTGGTGATAAAAGTTCACTTTCGACGTGGTTCGGAAGTCACGTAAACCCGTTGGTCCCGTTGCTGAATAACCACTGGTTCCATGCAACGTCAAAACACCTTACAAACAAACAAACAAAAACAAAATAAATTCAATAGTCAATTCTATATTCTGAGAAGCCAACAGTGATATTTTAAGAAGATCGCTGTCCTTGATTATAATCTTTGTGTGTGTGTGTGTGTGTGTGTTTGCATACGACGTATAATGTTGATTACTGGCACGAGTGGATTATGTATGAGAAGTGTTCTAAAATTCATGAAAGGAGGCGAATGCGTCCTAGTGAAATATTATTCGCCTCGCCTCGTCCCCTCCGGGCAGATAGCATGACCTTTCGACCTTTCTGCGCGAGAGGTATTTTAGCCGGCTAATTTTCACCTCGTTTTTGGTCACTAGCATTTCTTTTATAGCCTCTCTCTCTAGTCCCACGCATTTGCATAATCATGTTTTTATCGTGCGTTTTCACGAATCCTTATGTGTGCATAATCATCTCTGTTTTTTTTATTTACTATATGTATTCATTTCCCTTCGTAGATGGAATTTCAAGGGTATTGTATTTTCATTGTATTCGGGTATTTATTTTCATTATATTGTATCTGAAGTTGTAACTAGGAAAATATGCCCTGAAATATCCATATCCTTTTGGCTGTTACAGGGAAATCCTGAGGGATTCTCTCTCTCTCTCTCTGATGAGGTTTGTGTGTTTCTGTTATTCCATTCAGGCGGTGTACACATACACTGTTTGGGTATGTTCAATGATTTTGGAAATTCATGTGTATAGGTCTGCGGAACGTTAGATCTGTTTACATTGGTGAAGATGCAGAAGGCTGTTAAAGGTTATGAAGATTAGCTTTCCAAAGGTATGAGACTGCGTACGATTTCGTGACTGTTTTCTGGAAGTCTGAAGTATGGGAAGGGCCTGGAAAAAAAGAACATCATACCTATCCATAATTATTTAGAAAATATTTTTCAACGAAGGAGGTAATCTAAGAGAATTGGCGTTGACTTTTGGCCTGAGTAGAAGGGAGCAGACAAAGGGAGGTTGGTGTGGATAGATTCAAGTTAAAAAATACTTTTTTAACGCAAGCAGTATAGGAAACGACGTCATCTCCAAAACCCAGTCTTTGAGAAATAATAGGGAAACTTAAAAACGAACTTGGCAGTGCTTTACTTCGACGAATTTATATCGTTCCTCAATAACGAGTGAGAAACATTACGGAATTCCGATGCATCTGGAGGAATTATGTCCCAATCTCCGACACCTCGAGGACACCTCGAGAATCATTACCCAATTTCCTCGAGCCTTCCTAATCCCGTCGTTGGTTGTCTAACCGCATTCCAATTTGTATGTTTATGGTGGGCTTAGCTAAGCCCTCCCCTGCTGTTGTGGAGAAGGGAGCCGGATAAAGCTAATCCTAGGCCATGAAAGGATGTCTTCGGACGAAGGATGGCCCCGTTCAACACTGGTCACACCGTGTTCAACTCACGTTCACCGGGCCTAGGAGGGCGGGAGGGGCGGGGGTTGGGGCGGGCGGGGGAGTGGTAATTGAAGGGCGTTGAGATGATCTGACGTTGAAATAGATCGGCAGATAGTAGTAGATGGTGACAGGGTGAGGGGGGAGAGTGGTTAGCATTCGCGTGTCTGAACAGATAAAGGGCAGAGTAGGTTAGATACTTTGATAAGTTGGGCTCGAACAAACATTCCATTTCCGGTTTATGGTAGAATTTGATTACTTGTTGATTGACATACTTCAGCCACATAGATATAATACTCATTCGAAACTATAAGAAACTTTCTCTATGAATTCATTGTAATTATGAGAATACGTAAAGTAACTTACAGGTTATTCAGAATGCAACGTGATATACTTGCATAATATTAAGAACAGCTTTTTGTGGTCAAAATTAAAATCTCTCGGGACGTCATATCTGGATTCATAAATAGTAGTGGCAGCAACAGTGATGCAGGTGTACCATTTTAAAAGTAGCAATCAGTCGTTAACAGTTATAATGGTTCACTTCCGGTTTGAAATGACTCCATGTTTGTGATGTCAATGTTCATGGGGAATTAGGATGTTTTATTTCTGTCGTAATGAAATGAGATAATGTGGTGGATTTACTTTTTTTTTATTATTATTATGATTTTTACTGCGTGGCTCAGTGGATTATTATCGTTGTAGTTGAAGCAGCTCTTTTATTGTTTGTTTGTTTGTACAGTGTTTTTACGTCGCATGGAACCAGTGGTTATTCAGCAACGGGACCAACGGCTTTGTGTGACTTCCGAACCACATCGAGAGTGAACTTCTATCACCAGAAATACACATCTCTCACACCTCAATGGAATGCCCGAGAATCGAACTCGCAGCCACCGAGGTGGTACGCCAACACCATACCGACCACGCCACTGAGGCGCTTGGCAGCTCTTTCAAGAATTATTGTGAAATTGTTTTAAATATTCTAATGGTATTCCACGTGCCATTATTTTACTTAGACAAGTACTAATCCGAGTGCATTGTTAAAAGTATGATTTTAAGTACTTTCAAAACCAGGTGATCGAGTAGAATATGCCACGAGGGTGATGGCCCTCTTGCACGAAGGAAGGAATACACTATAACGGGGTTTGTGATTCGTTAGTAATAGTAGATGTTGCTGTCTAGTAAGACAGTGGCTCAGAAGTAGACATATGAGATATCTGTGTCTGCCTGTATAGTGTATGCATTAACTGAACCACGAAGGAAAAACAAATAACTATTTGAAAGTGGTTCCTCCATAATAAGTCTTCAAGCACGGTAAACAAAATTTCCTTACTCACTAATACATTTAAAGTTCAACAAGCACTCTTAGTCGTTGGTGGGTTTTGGTGGCAAAACAACTTTACCAATTTTGCCCTCATTGATCGAATGGCACAAGCAACCAAGTGGTTTGTTACATTTTCAAGGGTTATATCAACTAATTAGAAGGCTTTGTTACTGATATCATTACTAGCGAAATTATTTTAAGAAAAATAAAAGAAATGTGTTCAGTAAAAAGAAAAAATACTGTAAGCACTTTTTCATTGTTTTTCTCGAAAGATTAAGGATTTATGAAATTATATAGTTTAAAAGAGATTCAGCGGGAAAAATATATGAAGCAAGCAGGATGTACAGGAAAATGTCAAGTGCTGCTCAATACTGACTTAACTAAATGAACATCTACAAACTTTACGGCTTATTGAAGTTGATTTTAAACTTTAGAATTTACGTTGAATGGTCTTATGTTAATGTTTATGGCGCTTTATTTCAGCAGAATTATTTATTGGCAACATTTAATTTTTTCAGTACATGCATCACATAAGACACACAATGGGTGATTCTAACCAAACCAATGGGCTTTGCAGGCGATTTTAAAAATGGGAAACTGCAGCAGTGATGTCTTTTGCTTCTTGGTTTTCTTCATACTGCTTTCACTTTAGGTTGAACTTGATCAGGACAGAAATGTCCGTAACTCCAGCCGCAAAATGGGAACCTCTCCCAAGACTTAGATTATCAATTCTGGGTACAGTTATCGTCTATTGAAACCCACTCTATTCTTCCTTTATGCTTCAGGCTGTCTAATTGTCAAATATACCTCCGAAGAAGTACAACATCGTAGAAGCACTTTGTTGTTGTTTGTGAAATCATGCAGGACATTTTTTTCAATAAGGAGGATGATGAAGAATTTTATATCAAAACTATACTCTGTATTTTTTTCCATCTGTCCACCCGCCTGTGGTGTTTGCGTATGGTACACTGCGTCCCTGGCTTTAAATAGTTACGCTATGTGTAAGTTTCAGGTAAATAAAAGGATATCTGGGTGTACATTTGCAACTGAAAAGTGTTTTAATAATTTACTGTATGCGAATTACACCTTTAATATTCGAAATAAGATATTGCTTATTATTGTTGAATGTAAGCTGCCTTTTCGGGGTGGCGAATGGAACAGCCAGACGCAGTGGCGGGAAAATTGCTTCTCTGGCTGTTCACACGGCAAGATGTCAACTTATTGGACCACACCTACTCTGCTACTAAACTACGTATTACTTCATTACACTTAAGTATATCAGTATATACTTTGAATTTTTATGAAGTGCGTTTTAGCCAGATATGACGTAACTTGGTTTAGAATCTGTTTAATGGAATTTGCGTCTGGCTGTTCCATTCGCCACCCCGAAAAGGCAGCTTACATTCAACAAAAATAGCAATATCCTATTTCGAATATTTACGGTGTAATTCGCATACAGTAAATTATTAAAACACTTTTCAGATGCAAATGTACACCCAGATATCTTTTTTATTTACCTAAAACTTACACATAATTGATTGATTGTACATTTTTCATGTAATCCTACAGTAATGGTAAAGCATTGCTCTTTACTGTCAAGAATCATGATTTTTCTGTCTTTACAAATGCATCGAGGGACAAAACACTTTTAAATTGTATCATTCATGTTGGCGATTTTATCGAATGGTTTATAATTGTAATTTTGTTCTAACGTTCAATATTCATTATTTTATGATCTTTATTGGATCATTAGGAATAATAGTAGTAGTAGTTGTTGTTATAACGATATCATCACCATCAGTATAGTCAGTATTGATATTTCAGTCACTGATATAATCAACAGTGTACCCGAAATAATTATATTGTAATTGTTTGCGTAACGGCGGCAATGCTACTTTAAGCAAAGCACGACATTTTCCGAAGGTGTGTGTATAGATATATATATATATATATATATATATTATATATATATATATATATATATATATTATATATATCCCGTTATAACTTCAACATTGACATTTGTTGTGCTTTGTGAAGGAAAAAAGAAGTATGTTATTACCATTTTTAAGGCTTTACGGGGGTTGTTATTAAATAAATTACGTATCCCATTATTCGCTTATTTGTCCCATCACTGATATAATCAACAGTGTACCCGAAATAATTATATTGTAATTGTTTGCGTAACGGCGGCAATGCTACTTTAAGCAAAGCACGACATTTTCCGAAGTGTGTGTATATAGATATATATATATATATATATATCTATATATATATATATATATATATATATATCCCGTTATAACTTCAACATTGACATTTGTTGTGCTTTAAAAAAAAGGGAAAAAAAAAAGTGTTATTACCATTTTTAAGGCTTTACGGGGGTTGTTATTAAATAAATTACGTATCCCATTATTCGCTTATTTGTCCCATCGGACCACTTCGAAGACGTTTAAACTACAATTTCACTCTCTCTCTCTCTCTCTCTCTCTCTCTCTCTCTCTCTCTCTCTCTCTCTCAGGATAACTGTATTGTTAAACTCTGTCTCTTTCTCAGAGGATGATCGTGCCGTTTAAGCTCGCTCTCTCTCTCTCTCTCTCTCAGGATGACTGTTGGATAATTGTTTCTTTAAGCTCTGTCCCTCTCGTTTTCTCTCAGAGGATAATGGCGTCGTCAAGCGAGTCTCTCTCTCTCTCTCTCTCTCTCTCTCTCTCTCATCTCTCTCTCTCTCAAGATAATTTGTTTCTTTAAGTTCTCTGTCTGTCTCTCCCTTTCTATCAGAGGATAATTGGCGTCGTTAAGCGAGTTCCCTCTCTCTCCTCTCTCTCTCTCCATCTCTCTCTCTCTCTATCTCTCTCGCTCTCTCTCTCTCAAGATAATTTGTTTTTTCTTTAGCTCTCTGTCGTCTCTCCCTTTCTTTCTCAGAGGATAATGCGTCGTTAAGCGAGTCTCTCTCTCTCTCTCTCTCTCTCTCTCTCTCTCTCTCTCTCTCTCTAAGATAATTGTTTCTTTAAGCTCTCTGTCTGTCTCTCCCTTTCTCTCAGAGGATAATGGCGTCGTTAAGCGAGTCTCTCTCTCTCTCTCTCTCTCTCTCTCTCTCTCTCTCTCTCTCTCTCAAGATAATTGTTTCTTTAAGCTCTCTGTCTTGTCCCTCTCTCAGAGGATAATGGCGTCGTTAAGCGAAGCTCTCTTCCTCTCCTCACCTTCTCTCTCTCTGATCTCTCTGCTCTCCCTTTCTCTCTTCCAAGATAATGTTTCTTTAAGCTCAAACTGTCGTCTTCCCTTCTCCCAAGCGAATGCGTCTCAGTCACTCTCTCTCTCTCTTCTCTCTCTCTCTCTCTCTCTCTCCCAGATAATTGTGTCTTTAAGCTCTCTGTCTGTCTCTCCTTTTCTCTCAAGGATAATGGTGTCGTTAAGCGAGTCTCTCTCTCTTCTCTCTCTCTCTCTCTCTCTCTCTCTCTCTCTCAGATAATTGTTTTCTTTAAGCTCTCTGTCTGTCTCTCCCTTCTCTCAGAGGATAATGGTGTCGTTAAGCGAATCTCTCTCTCTCTCTCTCTCTCTCTCTCTCTCTCTCTCTCTCAAGATAATTGTTTCTTTAAGCTCTCTGTCTGTCTCTCCCTTTCTCTCAGAGGATAATGGCGTCGTTAAGCGAGTCTCTCTCTCTCCCTCTCTCTCTCTGAGAGAGAGAGAGGATAATCGTGTCGTAAAGCGAGGCAAATCACCCTGTCTTGACAATCGTTTTCGTCACCTGATCCCAATTTCCGTTCAGACACAGAGGAGCACCACCCATTCTTCTCTTTCTGTTGGCCAACTCCTCCAAATCCCTCCTCTCGTGCCTTCCTTCTCCTCAGTTCCCCAGTTTTTGTCTTTGCGAGGAGAGTGAAATATCACCGAATTCCCGCCATTCTTGAATTTTCGATGGGCGGCCGTGAAGGGATGGGATTAAGTGTATGTGAGATGGATCAAGATGGGCGCTGGGGCTGGGACGCGCGGTGGGCGTAGGACCTCTTTTTCAGGGGTCTGTCAGTGCGCTTGTGCTGCGTGATCACACAAGGGTACAGTCATATGTGTATGTATGTGTGTTTGGATGTATGTGTATATATACATATATAAATGTTTGTGGATATGCACATATACTAATATATATATATTATAGTATACTATATACTATATTATATATATATATATATATATATATATATATATATATATATATATATACATATATACACACATACACATACATACAGTTTATGTAGGGTGTGCAGTACCCAAGGATGTTCGCTTTCTTCCATTATGAAGCTAAACTCCCTCGGTTTCGGGCGTATTACTATAACGTTTATGGCTGCGTGTACTCTGGACGAGGTTTCTCCAGAGAGCATGAGAGGTCTAAATGTCTTCCATAATGACAGTCTGAGAATATCAGCACAGCTTGCTACCATTCGGCTGTAGAGATGTCTACATAGAACCGTGACCAAGGTGTTAACTATCGTCAGAGCGTCTATGTCTAACCTAATTTTCAGACAAAGTCTTCGCCTCGCCTTTCTAATCCAAAATGCCCAAGATAGTGATGCCACGAGAATGCCCAAGATGTGGGAAAGATGTGTGAGAGGCGTTTGTGTCTTCTTTGCTGAGATTTTGTATTCTTTGGCATTTTGGTTTAGATAAGTGTTAGTGTTTTGGAAGTGGTTTCGGCTTGTAGGTCTTACGACACATATAAATTATAGTAGTTTATTTTTGTACGCTATCTTTTTAGATATATTAAAGTTTATTGTTGCTATATATTAAAATTTATTGTTGCTACTATAAAAATTTATTTAATCTATCGCCTGTCCTTACTTCCTGGTGTTTCTGGTGCTGTTACTATCACCTTTCTTTTGCTATATTTTAGTTTTTTTTTTTTTTTTTTGGCTGTCTTTTGCGACTAGGTGAGAGAGTAGTTTATACTACTCTTATTATTAAAGCATTATAAAGATGAATATGAAACGGTTCTTAAATAAAAAACACACATCGAAAAGTGGTAAGGGTTTTCGCTGACAATTGTAAGTGCATTGCCTTTGGTATGTTTATTAAACTGATAGCCGTGTACAACAGGTCTATATTTTTATGATTAAAACACTTAAAACAGCCTATAGATCACATCCGCATGCAGATTACTGTAGCAGCTTAGCCTTTCCTTAGCATATAACCCAAACTTCAAACAAAAAACTTCGGAATCCATTGAACTTCGCAATATAAAGTCGGCATGCAGAGAAAGAGAAAGAAAGTAAACAGACGCGCGAAACCAGCTGCTAACTTCGCTAGAAGGGACATTAGTAATGATAATGAAATAGCTGTACAGTATGACAAAAATGAAAAGTTATATGTCACATCCTTATGTAGAAGAGGCCGAAATCCCAGGATTCTTTAGAAAGTGATAAAGTCTGTATTCCAATCCAGTTTCTCTGAATTCAGTATATTTTGTGTCCGTTCTCTAGTGGAAATCGTTTGTCAGTCGGGCAGCAATGTATAATCTTGGGATGTTTGAATATTTAGGGCAGTGCTCTGCATTGTGATTGACACTGCCACCAGTGGTCATCGCGAAACAGAAACCCGGTCCTAATATTCAAATATCGGAGCTTGCGTACCCTTCCAAAGGACAGTGACGAATTCTACCTGATAACGCGGAACATGTGAAATGACGAGGAACCAGATACTGACATAGATTCAGTCATTCCTGGGAAAATCAAGCCCCTTTAACCACTCCCGCAAACATAAAATGCCACATGCGCATTCAGTAAGCTTTATATGCTGTCTTTTTTTTCTAACTGATTTATTTTTATCAATAAAATTTACTTTTATGATGGAGCCTTCGAATAAATTTTCTTTCTGAATACCATTTACATGTTTTTTCAGTATTTCTTAGCATGGTAAAGCTTTGCATATGACTGGCAAGTGTAACTATCGCAAAACACATTTTGCATTGAATTTGATAAGGAAAATGTTTATCACAAGCGGAAATGTTCGTGATAACGCTCAGATTTAACATCGATTTTAATGATTGTTTGCTCTCATTCGCAATGACTTTGGATCGCAAGGAAGTTTAAAGAAGGAATTAAATTCTTTACCACTTATTTATAAATGATTTTCTTCTTTAGTATGCTTTGAAATTTCCTTTTTTATGATATTCCGGCTCTTTTCCTTTCCGTTCACACCACTCATTGCCATCCCCTGTCTCATAGCTCTTTCTCAAGTAAGTCTGGGTCTTCCAGATCTACTGGTTCCCAGAAGAGGACATCTGACTGACACTGTCACTTACTGTCCTCCCTTCCCGTAGGGGAGTAGTGCCGTAGGCATTACTTAAGGTTCTTTGCAGCGTCCTTTCTGCCCCCAGATGCAACCCCTTTCGTTCCTTTTACTGTAGCTCCGTTCGTTTTCTCTTTCTTCCTTAATACTTTTCACCCTATCCTAACAGTTGATTCATACTGCAGCAGCGAGGTTTTCCTCCTGTTATACCTTTCCAACCTTCTTACTGTCAATTGCCGCTTCAACGCTGAATGGCTTAAAAGTCCCAGCACTTGGCCTTTGACCTTCCATTCCCACTGTTCTTCGTGGGGTGGAGCGAAGGACAACTCCAGGCCATCTCCATCCCACCCTCGGCTATAATATTCCTGTTGGTTGAAAAAGAAACCCACAAAATGTAAATACTTATAAGTAAACACGTTATACAGTGATTTTGTGGATTTATTTTTCAGTCTTCAGAAGAAAACTGAAAGAAGTTTTTGTTTGGTTCCTGTTGGTGTAATTTCCCACACTTCCCCGCCATCTAAGGCTTGATAATCTATTTTGAATTTTATCTTCTCGAATTGCAAATATTTTAGAGATATTTTCATTGTCATACTATGATTTGCGTCCTTATGGAAACAAATCATATTGATAGACTATTACATAGTTCAACTTTCGTGTGCAGATTCGCTCTGATTTCCATATCTTGTTCTGCCTTGCTATTGTTTGATTTGCTTTAATTAATCCTTCACTGTATTCCGTTTCGGGTAAACATCCATTGTCTTCCCAAGACGGCATTTAGTGAAGAACTAAAAAAGGCAAATCAAACAGTGGTCACGCCGAATAACAATTGGAAATCAAATGGACTGAATTTATAAAAGTAGCTCAGTGCATTCGTATAGTACGGTCTGTATTGTTACATAGACGCGTATCATGGTATGACGATGAATCTGTCGAAAATATTCTGTGCATACTTTTTCTTCATTATTTCTGTTTTCTTAGATTTACCATAACTCGTTTATTCATGTATATGATGAGATATATTAAGCAAGTTGTGTAAATATGTGTAGTTGTTTTGCTGATTAAAACGTCGTCTGCACATTTTAGGTCTGTCGAATTAAACTTTCCCTTCCATCTTCTACCACTTTTTCCATTATAAAATCCTTGATAAAGGCAGAGTATTAAGTGTGAAATTAATTACCCCATTAATTACTACAGTCACTTGACTAGACCCCGTCAAATTTGATATGCTTTATTTCAGTTCAGGGACATATACATGAAATATACAAAATACAGACAGTAACATACACAATCTAGATACATGAGAGAACATGATAAAAAAGAAAAAGAAAGTGAATAACCGGCACTTATCCACAAAATAGCTGAGATAGCATAAAAGCTAGTAATCATAATACTCGTAATAACAGTAATAATATTGGTAAGAAAAAAAATATGCATTGAGAGTAATAACAGTTAGTGCACGTATCATATAACTTAAATTTCAACTAGAGACCTTAGTTGGTTACAGTAGTCAGGTCCAGAGGGCTAAATACAAAAATTGAATGTAAAAAAAACTTTAACTTGATAGTAATCACAGTAATAATGAAAAATTAAAATATTAGCAATAAATGTAATAATGACAAAAACTGCAGATGACATCTTGCCAATACAGAGATACGTCCTTTAAGGGACAAAGGCCTCATTTCCCCATCTTTCCCACAATTTAGGTCTTCTTTTTGCTTCACTTCTTAGGATGCTTTGTATGAGCGAGTTTCTGTTGCGTTACGTAATTATCGGGAGTACTGCAGTAACATGAGCATATGAATAATGATTTTATTTACATTATGTATGTACTTATATATGCATCTCGTGTGGTGCCAGTGGGCATTGCTGAAGGATGTTTGCTGGTTCCAGTTATTATCCTTTTACTTTACCTCCATTCCCTCTTCTTTACTTCACTTATGCTGACCAGCCTCTCTGACTATTACTTCTTAGCACAGATGTGGAGTTTTCTCTTAGTTTAATCTTTAGATCCTTGTAGTTCATCTTCAATATTTTCTCTATTTCTTCATCTTGCTGTTAACCACACCAACTTTCTTTTCACTGTGTTGAGCGCTGAATGGCCGAAAGTCCTTGACTTGAGACGGCCCCAATATCATCAAACTCTCTCTCTCTCTCTCTCTCTCTCTCTCTCTCTCTCTCTCTCTCTCTCTCTCTCTCTCTTATATATATATATATATATATATATATATATATATATATATATATATATATATATATATGATCTAGTATGTATATATGCATTCATACAAAACAAACAAAAAACTTGAAATTCAACGATATTTGGACACGCATACCCCCCCCCCCCCTCTCTCTCTCTCTCTCTCTCTCTCTCTCTCTCTCTCTCTCTCTCCGGATTGTTTACATTTTATTGCGTAGTCCAAGTAACGATTCCTCGGGGATTTCATTTGCATAGCTTAATTCAACGCTCGTTTCCACCCTCCGCCTCCCTCTCTCTCTCCCTCCATCCCTCCCTCCCCTCCCTTCTTTCAAATAAACGTTTACTTAAAGAAACGTTGTATTCATGGTTATTTCGACATTGTGCTTTTGTATTGTAAACTAAGCGGCTGGAAAGTCGAATCGGATGGATGTGAGCGTTGGAAAATGTTTGTTTTCAATCGGGTGATTTGAGGAAACAGGCTGGGAAATATTCGGAGTGGTTTTGGGAATGATTTAACCGAATTTTGTAGGTTTCCTCTAGCATTATTAAGAAAAGATTTATTATTATTATTAGTGTTAAAGAGCAAGGTCCAAACTCCGTTGTCGATTTGCTAGTTATTCTTCCTTCGTGGTTTTCCTTCAAATTCGTTCGTGCTAGATACAGGCAGTTGGTTGCCAGTTCCGTCGCCCTTCATGTACAAATAGAAAATGGAAGAAATTATTTACATTTATAAGAGAGTGAAACTATGACGTGTTTCCTACTTTAAACTCCATCTTACTCTTCCCTAAAGAGGGGAAAAAATACTCACTTGTGACGGGATGACAGTTCATTAAGCCATTTACTCACAATTTTGTTTTTATTTCATGTGGAATAATATTTTTTTGATCCTTATGGCAGATTTTAAAGAAAGTTCTTCGCCGCAATTCTGATTTCTTGGGTCCTTTTTGTCTCAAAGTTTGTTAAATCTGAATATTGCCCTTATCTTTCTTTGTAACAAGTTTTGCAGACATAATTAGGATTGGCGTGCTTGGTCGCCACCCCCCCCCCCCTCTCTCTCTCTCTCTCTCTCTCTCTCTCTCTCTCTCTCGTCAGTGCTCAAAGGCCTTCGCGTTCAGTACCAGTCTTTCTCTCGCATCTGTTCATGACGGGCATTATATCGATCAATTATCCTGGGGGCTGTGGCCTTCATCTTGGGTAACATCTCTCTTCCGCTGTTTTGTAGTCATCCTTCTGTATATGGGTACTGTGATTCTTTATTACGGGGGCTTAAAGACTAAAATAGCATATACATAAGAGCCAGTGGTTTTTATGCCATCTCTCTTGTCCGCTTGCCTTGTTGGTCAGGGGATATAGTATAACTGAACTATTTCTATATTTATATTTGCCCAAGGCATGAGGTTGCATTCTTCGTGCCTCTCTTACTCTGCCTGCTCTCAAAACAGGAATTCAAGGTCGTCCTACATAATTTATATAATTTGGGGTTATGATGAAACTCCCATATCTTTCCGCTGTGCCTTTTAATCTAGGAGTATGTTACCCTAATGCAGCACACGCCCGCCATTTTCTTGTGTGACTCGAAATGGATTTTGTATGTACATTTTCAATATATATATATATATATATATATATATATTATATATATATATATATATATATATATATATATATATATATATATATATATAGGGTGGGCCAAAAGTAGCCTCACAGTTACTTCATGAACTGTTTCTCATTCAGAGTACTCTTCAATAGAAAATTAATACTGTGCCATTAATACATGCTAACTTATCTTTATCCTTTTCATGTCAACTCATTCTTAAATATGCCACTTATCCATGTCTAAAAGATTTTATGCGTTTAATAAATTATTTGTTATTCTGTTTTTACTCAGAGGCTACTTTTGGCCCACCCTGTATATATATATATTATATATATATATATAGTATATATATATATATATATATATATATATATATATATATATATATATATATTACACATCACATACATAAACACAAAGCAGGTTACAGAGAGTAAAATAGAAAATGGAAGGTATCCCTTTAGTTACATTAAATATATATATGTAAAAATATATATATATATATATATATATATATATATATATATATATATATATATTTAATGTAACTAAAGGGATACCTTCCATTTTCATATTTTACTCTGTAACCTGTTTTGTGTTTATGTATGACTAAGGAATCACCTCAGTTCCAGGCTAAGAGCACCACTTTATAAAAGCATAGAATGAACTTACATTGCTAAAAACCCCGTTTTCTAAGTAATGTTTTTTTTTAAATCTTCCTTTTTCTATAATCATTGAAGTTGATGTACTTCGTTTTCTATAACAATATTAGCGAAAGCTAGGCGCCAAGATACTTCGACCATGTATATGGTGTGTGAGATTTGATCTGTATTCGCTTTCTTGTGATAATTTTCTGGTGGTTATTCTGGCAACTGACGTAACTGTCGGCCTTGACAGTTAAGCTCTTTATCTGCCCTTTCCATACGGTAAGACTTTTTTTCTTCTTCTTCTTCCTGGTGGTAGAATCTGTATGATATCGATACTTCGTATCTGGGGTACGTACTCCACCAGGGAAGTCTCTGTGTGCAGAGCAAAAATAACTTATGGTCCATACTTGAAGGTCAAAGGTTGATAGGATTATACCGCATGCAAGGCCACTGTTTCACAATCACAGCTTGTTTTTATCTGGTTGATGTGTAACGGGATTAATTCCTGTCAGACGCTTTTGTTATATATGTATATATATATATATATACTATATATATATATATATATATATATATTAAATGAACCTGATGTAATTGTCACTATCCTGTAATTGTGTAATTGCTGTCACTCTATTTACCATCTTCATGGTGTGTGTGTGTGTGTGTGTGTGTGTGAGAGAGAGAGAGAGAGAGAGAGAGAGTCAGTGAATTTTTGTCGATTCTTGAATTTTCCATCTTAACAATCAGTATGCCATAAATATAGGTAAATATCGAATGCATTATATCTTGGGAATAACAGCACTTAGAGGAAATTATAACTAATAAGTGATATTGCGCTGGCTTGGATTCGAACTTTTGTCGAAACAACGATAGACAGTGACTGGCCTTCTGGTTATCAAGAGAGATGTGAATTAAAATCGACTCTGCTATACATATGACTTTAGAAATCAGTTGCTTTTTATAGATAGACTCGATACCAGCCTATCTACGTCATTATAACTGTATGTGTATGTGCTTGAGTCAGAGAAACAAAATTATACTTAGATTATGATGTACATTATTTGCGCTCATGTATTTTGAAATGTGAAATGATCGTCTTTACTGGGCACTCTTAGGATTCTGTCTCTCTCCCTTTACCTCCTGCGCTCAGTAATATGAAATGCATTAGCGGCGTAACAATACTCACTTCGCTAAATGAAACAATCCTAGCTATCTCATCCTTCCCCCTTTTCATGGATGTGCTCATCATATTTGCTTGCGTATAAATGTATAGCAAGCACACCATGCATGCATACAGCATGATATTGTAATTAGTAACAAGATTAGCAAGGGTGTTCCATAAGCTAAATTTGCTTTGGGGCCTCCTGCGTGTTTGTATGTTCTGCGTTGCTGCGTCTTAGTCAGGAGGATTTCTGTCTTTGCTTTCTTCTTTTCTTTTATTCCTTGGTTTTTCATTTATTTATGTTGGAGTTTCGAATGGTGTTAATAGACTCTTGTAGTACATGAAATGATGATGTTGGAAATATATATAGACAGAATATGTCTTTAAGTGGTGTCAGTGGCACACACACACACACACACACACACTTTTAAGAATATTGTGTTTTCAATTGTAAAGTGACGTGCTGTTTTGGCATTTTTTAGTAATATTTCTCAAACAGTCAGTTCTGTGGCTAAGGGCACAATTAAAAATGTTGAAACGGTTGAATGCAGTAGAGATTGCTTAAGTAGGCCATTTGTATTATATTTTATAGCGTGCCAGAAGGCTTCTTGGAAATATTTTAAAATGCTACTTTAAATTATCTCTGAAAGTTGTCAGCTGTAAAGCCTCTCAAAGGTGTTTGACTGGTTATGTTGTTATAACTCTAGAAGATTTTTGTGTAATGTTGAATGTTAAAGGGTTAGCGTAGTATATTCTCGAAGACAATTATTTATTTATTTATTATTTTTTTTTTTTTTAGGAGGCTCGATCACGGTGGGATAGGCACGATAAATATGTGGATACGTGTTTTTCTTTCTAATCGATTTTTGGACACTTACGAGGCTTAGGAAACTGTCCGTCATTTTTCCTAGCAAACAGAAATCTTATCATTGCGAACTAAGGAATTCGCTGATAAACTCTATTGAACACTACCAACGAAGAGATGAACACTTAGGCAAAATATAGAAATTGATATGTTGCTAGGCACTAAGAAAGAGATCACAGTTTTAGCTGATACCGTTACTAAGATACAACTTCAAGTGCAATTTGGCAACTTGAATAATATAATTTATTCATCATGAATTACCATTCCTCGCGTGACAGTCTACTTTAGACGTCACTAGATGTATGCCGAAATAATCGCGTTCGGTTTAACTGACGATCAGGAATCCGAACTCTTCCTCAATTGGAAAAACATCGTTGTCAGAAACCGGGTATTAATAAGATATTGAAAGATTAATATCAACGCGAGTCGGGCCTACGGTACCTTGAATTTGCATATTCTAATGAAGCTTGTGGCGGAATAATATTGTCTGCTGAAATGTGCCGAGTTTCCACCAACAATTTACCCCGAGGGAATATTTTCGCTCTAAATCTATTCTGATGGTAATGGTCGGAAATTTCGTGTCTCTTAGGAGATTATTTATATTTAGAATCGTATTTTTTTTTTTTTTTTTTTTGTTGTCAAGGTGTTGAGGCTTTTGGATTGGCTTTCAGTAATTCCTGCTTTAACAAAATTGTTCTGTCCTTTTTTTTTTCTATTTTATGAAAGGTCAACGTTTGTCGTTTTGGATATAGTATTTAGAATCGTGTCTTTCTTTTTTTTTTTTTTTTGTTGTTGTTGTTGTCAAGGTGTTGAGGCTTTTGGATTGGCTTTCAGTAATTAATGCTTCAACAAAATTGTTCTGTCTTTTTTTTTCTATTTTATGAAAGGTCAACGTTAGTCGTTTTGGATATAATATTTAGAATCGTGTGTTTTTGTTGTTGTTTGTTGTTGTTGTTGTCAAGGTGTTGAGGCTTTTGGATTGGCTTTCAGTAATTCCTGTTTCAACAAAATTGTTCTCCGTCTTTTTTTTTCTATTTTATAAAAGGTCAACGTTAGTCGTTTTTGGATAATCCCATCGATAAAGCGTCAACACTGATATTTTAATACTCCGTATTAGTGTATTAATAAATCTTCTTCAGAGGCCTGATCAGGAAATTAGTAATTCACACAAACAAAACCGAGGGATTTAACAAATATCAAAAGCTAATTTATAAAATGCACTTTCTTATGATTGACAAAAGGAGATGAGTACTCCATTGACTTCAATTAAGGAAGGTACAGATAAATTTTTAAAAATGTATGAGCTGTATTAATTCCTATTATAAGTCGGGGTTACACTAATTTCCTTCATAAGTGGGGGTTACATTCTAATAATTTTTTTCGTAAGTCGGGGATACAGTTTATTAATTTTTTAAAGAGGGGATATACTCTAATCGTTTCTTCCATAAGTCGAGGATACATTCTAATAATGTCTTTCATAAGTCGGGGATACAGTTTATTAATTTCTTTCGTGAGTGGAGGATACACTCAGATAATGTCTTTCATAAGTTGGGGATACACTAATAATGTCTTTCATAAGTCTGGGATACATTCTCATAATTTCTTTTATAAGTCGGGGATACAGTTTATGAATTCATTTCATGAGTCGGGAATTACATCAATAATTCCTTTCATAAGTCTGGGATACACTCTGATAATGTCTTTCATAAGTCGGGGTTACACTCTGATAATGTCTTTCATAAGTCGGGGTTACACTCTGATGATGTCTTTCATAAGTCGGGGATACATTCAAACAAGTTCTTTCATAAGTCGGGGATACAGTTTATTAATTTCTTTCATGAGTCGGGAATTACACTAACAATTCCTTTCATAGGTCTGGGATACACTCTGATAATGTCTTTCATAAGTCGGAGATACACACTCACGATTCCTATCATAAGTCTGGGGTTACACAAACGGGGGAAATACTTGCGCACTAATAAATCCAATTCAGGAACTGGCGAATGCCTCAGCCCCTGCCGCTTTGGCACCGCAACCGACCGTGCCTCGAGAGCAGTTATTGGAAGCAAGTTAGGTTATGTGTGCAACGTCCATATTGCTCGCAGAATGGTTTAAAAAAAAAAAAAGAATATGAAACGCAGCAAATAAAAATGCAATAGCGTGAATGGGAAAGTTGAACGAAATTGAATCCTGTCTATGAAGTGGATATATATGTATGCCTTGATGAAGCCCGGAACCTCGTACGCCAAATCAAACATTGTCAACAGAGCCGAAACTACAAAACAGAGCGTGAAATCGACACGTAATCGGTGGGAAAACTCCCTCTCCTCTTCCTCTCCCCGCCTGGGAAAAATAATGGAGGTTGGTGAATTTGATGAGGTCAGACGTAGTAGAGTCCTCTTTTTATATAACGAGAATAATGATTCGTTACTTGAAGCTCCAGAGGTATCCTCTTTATTTACTTACTTATTTGAACACACACAAGGGAAGTTAGTGAAGAATTTGAGCACACACACACGTTATCAGTTTTACTCGTAAAATTCGAATATTTTACAGTATTAATCAAATAACCCATTACTTTCGAAGTCAACTCACCTTGGAAATACCTTAGTTACCAACGGAATTGTCTACAGTAGCAGGTCCTCATACCTTGTGTTTTTGGGGTTGGAAGTAGATTAACAATAACCGTAAACTTTCAGCCATTCGGAAATATAACTGTTTATTCCAGCTGCTGTACATATGCATGTCGAATTCATGAATGTTCTTAGAATCGAAATCAAACAATATCCACCATGATATGTTAAACGTACACAAGAATATACTTTCAGATATTAAGCCACAAGTAAGTCGCAAAGATCGAATCTAATGATGTAGAGATGTTCATTCATTCGTTGTCTTATGATCAAATACCATTGCTTAGAGAAAAGCCGTTGAACTGGACACTATTTGCTTTTTAATGGATGACTGTAGTTTGTTCATAACTTTATTCAGAGTGACGGATACTATACCGTGATTTATATTAATCTTGTCCATAAAATCCAGCCGGAAAGATAGAACCCCAGCGGCGACATTGTGTAGTAGAATTTAGAATTGAGATTAATTTTTAATCTTTGTATTTGATTAGTGTGCCTTTGAGGACAGTGAAGATGTTAAAAAGAATAATGGTACTAATATGAGTCGAAATAACACAGAGTCAGTGGTTGCAATAATGATAACCAGTAATAATTCATTTTTAAAAAACTACAACAGTAAGATATGTCATAAATTCAGCTTTCTGCTACTTTCTCTGCTTCACTGAAAATATGTATTTGGTGTCTTGTCACTCATCAAATCACGATTTTCATATAGACCCTTGTGGTGTCTGCAGACAGCTGTGTTTATTATGGTGGTACTTACATTTATTATTAATTAAGGGGTGGTTTCTATATTGTAACTTTCACTGCTTGTGCTGTTACCAAGCTATCGATAGCACTTACTTCCCCGAGGAGGGTGTCTTATCTTGTGTAATTTATGATGAAAACTGGTCATTTTTTGGGAAATTATCTCAAACTGCGAGATAATTTGGCTGTGCTAAGAGGTGGCTAATTGTATTGCCGTGTAACAGTATTAAAACGAATTTTAAAGTTTCCTTCTGCGCAAGTAAATCTGTATCCCTCATTAGTTATTACTTTGTAGGGTTATCATAACAAAATACTTCTGATCGCATTGATGTCTATATGATTAACTGCTACTACCCTGAAATTGTTATTTACATTTATAAAACTGGTTTGAACGAGGAAACCCTTGAGATAATTTAGGATAATTTTTTTTTTATTTTCGGGCGATATGCATCATTGATATTCTACTATATATAAGGTTGTAAATATTACTTAGTGTCTCGTCTAGAATTCCGATGTTCCCACACTCTTAATAACATGGCAAACATTTTCTCTCTAGTAAGACAGGCTATTTCGGTTTTAACTACTATGTTATATATATATTATATAATAATATATATATATATATATATATATATATATATATAGTATATATATATATATATATATACATATATATATATATATTATATATATATATATATATATATATATATATATATATATATATGTGTGTGTGTATGTGTGTATAGAGATTCTCTCTCTCTCTCTCTCTCTCTCTCTCTCTCTCGCTAAAATTCCGTCAGATTGGCGTTGGTCCTTGGCAATCTTCTGATTCCCCTTTCTTTTCGCATCCCAAAACATCCATTGACGCAGGGAAGTTCTCGAGACAGAAGCCATCGCCCTCCCTCCCTACAATCGGCTCATTATCTTCCTGTATCTTGTTCCTCTTTCTCCCTTCACCTAATCGCCAATATGGCCTTTGTAACTTGTTAAGCCAGTAGGGGAGAGGGGAGGGGGGGAGACCGAGAATGGTCATCTCCCCTGCTAGGATAGTGTGCGATCATTTTCCTCAGTGGAGGAGCCAATGGAGCCCTTCCATTTCTTTTGCGAGATTCTTCGTATATTGCCTCTTTTGTCATTTCTCTCAGATTGTCTTCTCGTAGTACTTTGCTCCTTTTGTTCTGTTTATTCGTCTAAATCTTTTCTCTTCTTTTCCTGGCTTTTTTTTTCTTATACTTTCTCAAAGACTTGGCAGGTAATGCAACGAAATTGTTCTTTGGGTCAAAATCGCCTTAGAAGGATGTGAATTTATTTAATATCACATGAATGCACATCTCATCATTTGTGAGTTTTCATTCTATCACCATGTAGTGTTATTCCATTAGCTTCTGATGTATATAACTTATGCCAAACCTGTACCTCTTGAAGAACAAATTATGTGATACCATTATCTCAGTTATTATCATTTATTAACGATGAAAAGTTATTGATTGAAATTCTTTTTATGTATAGATTTTATGTATAGATTCAAATCAGTGTAATATAGTTAAAGTTTCATATAGAATGCCAAGAAACAGGCAGCATAACGGCCTAAATCTGTCGCCGGTTACTAAAATACGAATTCCCAGTTTGCTTATTCCGAAGAAGGGGTGCTTGTTTAGGTCGTTAGCTAATGTTCCAAGGTATTTTTGTCATTATGATTGGCGTACCCCAAGAAAGTTATGTCCATCTGTTGTCTGCTAAAAAAGACGCATACTTAAGCCATCTTTAGTGTGACGGTACTTAAGAATTTATAATAAAATAAACTTAGCACTCGGATGCAGTAATATGGCGAATGACAAAACTGAAGGATGTTCATATGATGTGTTGAAAAATGAGAGTTCATTTTCACTAATCGACGTGCTTAGGTTCCAGATCGGTAACCAAATTGACAATCAGCATTATACGGAATTTAGGCAGCTTAAGACTGGTTTAATAGTTCACTTTGGACTTCCTGAACATATTTCTCATCATTTGTGAAGTGTATTTTTATAGAACAATTTATACAATCTTCGGTTTTGTGGAGTATTTTCAACTATTATATCACAAAGAAATTCCTAATATTGAAACCTAAGCTAATCACTCCATTTAAGGAAATTTTAATTCTATAACATCGATTTCTTTCTTGCATTCTAAAACTTACACCACACTTATACTCACAGACCTCAATATAGGACATTTTCAAGTGTAACTAACAGCAAAAAAAAAAAAAAAAAAAAGGACATGGAATCTTACAGAGATATTTTATTGAAAGGTTTAAAAAGTTTTTGATGTGTGTTTTTTTTTTTTTAGTTGGATATAGGATATATCGAGAGAGAGAGAGAGAGCAAGAAGAGGAGAGAGAGAGAGAGAGACGAGGAGAGAGGAGTTGAGGAGAGAGAGATTCGAGAGATAGAGAGAGAGAGAGAGAGAGAGAGAGTCTTTTCATAAAAAATGATTTTTCAGTGTTCAATTCCAATTTAGAGTAACATGAATTCAATTACTTGTATCCAACTCAGGTTTTTTTTCCTGGTTTCATTTTCCTCACATATTCTTTCAATTTGTACTTTCATTGAAATTATTTCCATGCTGCTTAAATATTCAACTTGAAAGGCAATATTCTATTGAAAGATAAATATAATGTAATTCTATTGATGAATAAAAGACAATTTTCCCCATTCGCTCAGTGAACTGAAAGATTTGATAGCCTGCCCAGCTGGGAATTATAATCAAGTAGGGAATTTCGGTATATTTGTACATTCCGTCGTTTCATTATAGTCTGAAGAAAACTGATACTCCTGCAACTCTCTCTCTCTCTCTCTCTCTCTCTCTCTCTCTCTCTCTCTCTCTCTCTCTCCCCGCTTCTCCTGACATCAAAAAGAGTATAATTTGTTTTTCCACCCGAAGCGGAGGGTGAACTGATGCTTTGTTACCTTTGTTGTGATTGAGAAATGGAAGGTTAGCATCACTCAAGATGAAACTCCTCATTTCTACGAATCCTCAGGATTTACGTGGTAGAGGGATCGTCTGTCTGCTTCTTCGGCAGCGTCTTGGCTTTTTTAAGGTCGATCTTGGCTTTCAAGGTCGTTAATTCGTTTCAGTCTTATTTTCCGAAGATTATAGATTATGAAGTATGATTAACCTGTTTGCATTATATTATATATAATTATATATATATAATATATATATTATATATATCTATATATATACATAATATATATATATATATATATCATATATATATATATATTATATATATTATACATTTATATATATTTATATATATATATAATAATAATAATATATAGTGACATATACACATATATAAATACACACAAACTATATATGTGTGTGTGTATATATATATATATATAT
This sequence comes from Macrobrachium nipponense, assembly GCF_015104395.2. NCBI lineage: Eukaryota > Metazoa > Arthropoda > Malacostraca > Decapoda > Palaemonidae > Macrobrachium > Macrobrachium nipponense. Next base: position 80,680,307 of record NC_061110.1, on the reverse strand, counting down.
ATATATATATATATATATATATATATATATATATAATTTTATATGTGTTATATATATAAAAAAATTAGACACACATACACACACACACACACACACACACACAACACACATATATATATATGTATATATATATATATATATATATATACTATATATATATATATATATATATGATGACCGAACAGAGAGGGGAGAATACTTACATTTCAGAGGGTGATGTGCACGGAGATAAGAGCCAGAGAGAAACATGACTTTTTTCCATTCAAGAAAGGTTTTGAAGACTAAGTATACGTGGAATTTAGGAACTTTTTTGGTTTTGTCTCATATGAAATGTGCGTTCCCTCTCAAACTCCACTCACTCTCTCTCTCTTTCATGATGGAAAATGTGCTTTTTTCGTCCATTTACGTAAGTGGTTTTACATTTAATCTGTTAGTTGTAATATATAGATATATATATATTATATATATATATATATATATTATATATATATATATATATACACGTGTATTTATATAATTTATATATGTATATATATATATATATATATATATATATATATATATAATATATTATATATATACATATATGTGTGCGTGTTTATTGTTATGGTAGATGTAAGTTGTGTAGCTAGAAAACCATTAAAGCTTAAATATAAGGAAGATTGAGAACGGTGGAAGAATACAGGGCTGATGTTTTAATTGGGTAATATTGACCGTAGCGGGAGAAAAGTGTCTTAATAGTTAGCGTATTTGCTTCAGGAATGAAAAATAAATCGACTGGAAGAGGATGGTTTCTGATTATTAGAAATAATATAAATTCATGGTTGGAAAAGAAGTTTATTCTTTAGCATATATTGGAAGGAGAACATTGTACGGGAATGAATTTGGTAGCGTATGTTAGTTTAGAGGAAATACAATAGTAAGTTAAAGGGTATAATGGAGAGTTATACATCCAGTAGAGTTGTGGATGTATAACTGGTCGTTATTTGGTTGAAGCGAAAGTTGAAGAGTTAGGTAATAGGGTTTAAATCAGAGAGGAGGGGCGGGGGAGGGGGGGGGAGCGGGGAGAGGATTTAAGGGTAAATGAGTAGTTTCTATGAATAAAAAATTATGTTTTGCCTTATCTTTATGAATCTGCAAATTCATTTAATCTTTGTGTAACCGATTTTTCTCGTTTTACTTATGCAAGACAATTTTTTGCAGTTTAAACGTGGCTTATAGTAGACCCATTTATCGTTACGTTACAGAATTTACATAGGTTATACATCACAATTTTGCTTTTGAACAAGGATAGTTAAAGGATGCATTAACACTCCACCATTGCAATTCTTCACCAATCCACTATTGTTTCTTTAGCATTGTAAGGTAATTGCAATCTTAATAAAGATTCGGTTTTATCTTACATTCAAATGGTGTATATTGAGTATACACCTCAGTAGATGGTTAGGTTATCCTTTTTTAGTTTAGTGATAAAGCATAATTTAAAGCCCATAAATATTATTCTTCATCAGAAAGCTAGTGAATAGAAAGCTTGAACAAACTTTCCCATACCAGTTAGGATTTTTTTTATTTATAAAGACAGTTGTTGAACGTTATTCCATACAGAAAATTTTGGTGGATACCTGTGCAAAATTGATAATGAAAATGGTAAGGAGGTGTTCTGTGTCCCATGATTGAACCACAAAAATGGCTATGTAAGTGCAAAGGCGAAATATTCTTAAGAAAATAAGTACACTAAAGGAAAGTAATAGAAACGTTCTCACCTAGCATGTAATTTTAACAGAAAGTTTGATGTCGGTTATCTTATGGTAAAAAATGAGGAATAGTTAGTTGAAATGTTCTTAACAGCAGGTATATAAGCATTTGTGTTGCAGTGTCTCAATTTACCCGTAAACCATTGTAGTATGCCGTCCTTTGTTTGCTCTCTCCTTTGCCTCAAATATAGCTCGTTTTAATGTATTTTTATTGGACTGCACCTGAAGAGGAAACCAGTGTATCTTGAAAGTTTTTTTTTGGTTTTTTATATATATTTTTTTCAATCATAACGAGGTTTTCATCATTTTTGGTGCATGGCAAGTAAGGAGTTATTTTTAAGACATTGTATCTCACATGTTCCCATGAAATGGAGAAAGTTTTCAGCCGTCCTTTTGTGATACAAATGAGAGGGTTGTTAAACCTATTTTAACTCATTCTCTTAAAGACCCGTTGGTTCAGTGACTCATTAAAAGCATTTTTTTAACGGAATGGTAAGAAAAGCTGGAAAAGGAGGCGGCAGTGGGGGATATCGCAATGTAAACAAAAGTTCCTGTGGCTTTAATTGCCCGGCGAAAGTTTGCTTTTCTTAGTTATTTTCCACTCGCCCTAAACGGCAGCTGGGTCTCAGACTTTTCAGGCTCTCTGTGAACTGCTTAAATTCGTACTGTGCGGTATAGTTCATTTTAGTTATGAATTGATTTTTCCTTGATTTTGTTCATCTTTCCTCTCTTCGGGTTCAAGTACCATAAGATCATTGTAGCTTCATAGTTTCGGCATTGATGAATCTCGTGATTTTCTGTGTAGTTGAAATTATTTTTACTCTGGACAAATCCCATTATTTTCACCGTGCATAAATTAATCGTAATTATCTGCCTCGATAAATCTGTTGTAATTTTATTTTTGAATGAATCTCCCATTTGGTCTGTGCATAAATCTCATAAATTTTCCCTTGGGTAAATTGATCTCGATTTTCGTTCTGGTTAGAACATGAAGGAATTTCTGGTAATGCGATCTGGATAAATCTCGCTGTTTTTCCGTCTTGGTCATCATTTTTTACTTCACCGTAATTGCACGTGCTTGTATTTTATAGTGAATATAGCATGTCAATTTAATTTTGTCTCCCCTGTTATCGAAATCAGTGCCACGATGAATTCGTGGACGTATCAAGAAAAAAAAAAGTTTTAAAGTAGAAAGCTTGAGAAGTCGCAGAAATGCCAAGTGCTTCTGCTCCAGTCCGTTTTTATTTATTTATTATTTTAACATATTTTCCTTTATGTTGGACTGCCATCTGTTTTAACAAAGTAAAGTAAAAACCTTGGTTTGCTTTTCGTTGCAAATCCCTGTCTCTCTCTTTGGCGTGTGAGGACTTAATCTATCACACTAAGGGTAAGGTACGCCCGTTCTTTAAGTTGGCAAGATAATACGTCCAGCTTTGTTTCTTAATGCCAGTCTCTCTCTCTCTCTCTCTCTCTCTCACGAGTTGCAGTAAAGGATTGTACAAGTACGTCCTAACTTTAGAAAAGTGCGGATTGTTTGCGTACACCTAATGATCATTTTCCAAACTATTATTTTTTTTAGAACATTATGGAATTAATCTTCTTTAACCATCGTGTATGGTATTATTTATATCGTTTGTAATTTCTGTTAAAGCTCAAATACAGTTTTATAAATCGGCTATAATTTCCTATACATATGAGAAATGCAATGTCAGATTTCGGCCGTGATCTGCGTTATTGGTAAAATACGATATCGTAAATCGCCTGTAACCTTCATCATAGCTGAAATGCATTCTCATACATCGGATTTAAACTCTAACATAGTTAAAATACAGTAAGTTCGACATTCATGAAACGACCGTCAGTTGGTTTTTTCCTAATTCTTGGAAAACTTTGCCTTGCTTCGTTTGCAAGAATGTAAAGAGACGCCCCGTTTTTTTTTCTTTTGTCTTTTGACCTGTTCGTAAAACCCAGCCCAAACCAGGAAACGTGGCTCGCAAGAGGTGGCTGGTTGTGAGCTGTTTTCGAGCTGTTTGCAAAATATATTTTCGAAATGCTTTGCAAACATTTTGCCAACCATGTGTTGAATGTTTGCAAACAAAGTTGACTATCCACACTTAAGTGGGCCACTTAGTTCTTTTTAATTGGTGCCGTATATTGTACGGATGGTTCATATTAATATTGCTATTTTATTGGAGTCCACACCTTCATATGGACGGTCTTCGTGGTAACCATTCCGAATGGGAAACGGGAGACGCTAACGATATATATGCTTAACTTCTTCACAATTTAAACGTTTCTTGTTTGCAGGCATCTTGCAAACAGTTTAAACATTTTAAAAGCTGTTTTGAAACAGATTGTAGTCATTGCGAACAAGGTTATCTGTCGAAGACTGGGCTTTATAGGGTTAACGATACCACCCGCAGACTGTCATCTAACCGGTAGAACCCGTAGGGGGGTAGAGCCGTCAGTGCACCTCATTTTGTGCAATGTAGGCATTACTTAAGGTTCTTTGCAGCGTCCCTTCGGCCCTTACTTGCAAGTACTTTCATTCCTTTTACTTTACCTCCATTCATATTCTCTTTCTCCCATCTTACTGTACACCCTCTCCTAACAATTGTTTCATAGTGCAACTGCGAGGTTTTCCTCCTGTAACACCTTTTACTGTCAATTTTCATTTCAGCGCTGAATGGCCTTAGTTGCCCCAGTACTTGGCATAATGCAAAAATCTATACAGATAAAAAAAATCAAATCTATCCGGTATAGATTACAAACTTTATAAAGCGGAGTGTTACAGTGTGTTTTATATTTCGTATTCATTAAAAGAAAAATTACGCCGTTAGTGTAAATGTTATTGTTAAAAAACTTTGTACGAAATAAATGTTGTTATTGTTTTTGAAAAATGAAATGGAATAAAAGCACGCGAATTTCCATTCCAGTTTCCATTACAGTTTTGATGGACAAAATTGGTTCAATCCGCTGGCCGTTTGTTTTATGCAGCCTAACTGATCCTGTTTCGTCTTTCCAAGTCTACGTCTCTACATATAAAAGTTTGTCCTGATTAAACATTTTATAAATTTTCCAGAGGTTTATCCCATTTTCCGAACTGGTAAGACACCTGTTCTTAATCAGTTATCTTTTCCAACAGTGTCCATGACATATACCTGTCTTTCTATATGTGTGTGTTTTAGTAGAATGACTCCATAACATGTCACTAGATTGTAACGTCACACGCGGGATGTGACCATCACAAGACCTCCACGAGATCATTTGGCGCCATAGAAACCATCTCTCTTGAGTCCATGTCTCTCGTAATTTGTCGAGACTCTAGATTCAGTCTAATCATTACGAGACCTAAAAATGCTCAACCCCAGGAGAAAAATAATCGATGTTGAATATTTGTTGTCATGGAAATCCTCCCAAACGTTAATCACCGAGAAAAGGTTAAATTTTAAATGTATTCGTTGAATATCATCAAATTCAGTGAAGCCATTCTGAATCTTGGTAATACGCACAACCCGGAAATTTTGTTCTTAGCCCGTCTCTCATTTGAATACCAATGACATAGGTGTGCTCTGTTTACTAAAAGCTCTTAGCACTTACATTTTGCCAGCACTTTTTTTTTTAACTCGACAGATAATAGGACTTATCTAAACAATCATCGCTCATCGAAATGATAACTTGTTCGAATATGAGATGTCCAAAATCACTCCCTCGATCTTAATTCCTCATATCTAATTAAGAGCCCTTCTTCTGTCAGCCTGCATTCAGTCAAGGTTATATTTCTCCACTGTTGTGAGCAAGTAATTCATACTCGTAGTAATTCGTACACTCCTCTATCTCACACAGTTGTACTTTTACAGTTAAATATAGTCTCCCTTATTCAGACGTGAACGCATTCACTTGAGTATCATTTTCACTGTGTTATTATTATTATTATATTATTATTTTTTTTTTTTTCTTTTTTTTTTTTTTTTTTTTTTTTTTTTTTTGCTCTATCACAGTCCTCCAATTCGACTGGGTGGTATTTATAGTGTGGGGTTCCGGATTGCATCCTGCCTCCTTAGGAAGATCCATCACTTTTCTTACTATGAGTGCCGTTTCTAGGATCACACTCTTCTGCATGAGGCCCGGAGCTACTTCAGCCTCTAGTTTTTCTAGATTCCTTTTCAGGGATCTTGGGATCGTGCCTAGTGCTCCTATGATTATGGGTACGATTTCCACTGGCATATCCCATATCCTTCTTATTTCTATTTTCAGATCTTGATACTTATCCATTTTTTCCCTCTATTATTATTATTATTATTATTATTATTATTATTATTATTATTATTATTATTATTATTATTATTGCTGTTGTTGTTGTTGTTGTTGTTGTTTTTCAGAAGATGAAACCTTTTCATATGAAACAAGCCCACAGAGGCCCATGACTTGGTGTTCAAGCTTCCAAAGAATGTGGTGTTCATAGGAAGAAGTAAGTAAGAGGAGGCAAAGGGAAAGACAGAAAGAATATTCCAATATTCTTTCAGTATCATTTTCACTTAAAACGATTCCTTTCAAAATTCTTCCCGTAACATTTCCACTTGAAATGTTTTCTTTTAATATGCTTTCAGTATCATTTTCGCTTGAAATGTGTTCTCTCAGTATTCTTTCAGTATCATTTTCTCTCATTGGTCAGTCCAGTGCTAATGATCTTCAGTGACCTGGAAATGAAATAGCTTTTATTAATATTACAGTAGTTATATGTTTCCTTTAATACCTAAAAGCTGCCGTCATGTTCGCCATGCCGTGGCTTTTTCATAAAAGGGATGGGCAATCCATTCATGTATGAACACCCCCAAAAAAATGCATCTCACTGACAGACAATACTTTGGAGGAAAACGTCGATTCTCTGAAGAAGCCGATGCGGCCTTTTATTTTCTTCAGCTTCCTTCTTCCTCAAACACTCCCCCTTTCCATTCTTCAGTTTCCTTTTGTCTTTGATGGCGTTTTCTTGCTTATTACTGTTACTTTCTCTTGCTTAATTTTGATGATTGCTTTTAAGGCTATCTTGACCTTGATTAATATTCCATACTTTCTGTTTATAAGTGTTCAGAGATGAGAGGAAAATAGGATGAAATTAAGCCTGGCTGTTTCATTCTTGCTGCAGAAAAGGATATTCATCCATGAAGTTTATAAACTAATTGCAGAGTTTGTGTGTATGTGTATCATTATATTTCTCTTGGCCTCCCAAACGATTGAAACTAGATTGTTGCAAAATAGCGTGCGCTTACAAGTTTTGCAGGGAAATGCATGCGGTGCATTACAATATATAGTGTGAAATTAAGTTCATGGTCAAGGTTCAACTTAGAGGTGTAAGGTCAAATGAGAATTTAGCCTTGCCCATATCTGTGACTATACGAGATAGAGACTTCATAGTTGCCATCATTTTTAACTGTGCATATTTATCATGCATTATGCATTAATGATACAAATGTGTAAGGCCAAATAGGAATTAAACCAACGCTATATATTTTGAATGATACAAGATGGAACCTTGCATTTTCATGCATACACCGCTCATAAGGCCAGTGTGCGCAGAGAGGTCAAGGTCATACTTAAAAGTGAGAGGTCCAGTAGAAATTTAACCTTAATCATAATTTTTTTTATCGATGCAGATTGAGATTGGCTTCATATATGACACTTATAATCCACTAATGCTCTCGATAAATATTCAGTTCAAGGGAATGCCTAGAGATCGAAGGCCAAAAAAGAATATTTAACTTGACCACAACTTGTGAACCTCAGATTTTCAAAATTAAGGTTGGGTAGTAATACTTGTAGGTCAAAGGTTGACTAAGAATTCAACCTTGGTTTCAATGCGAACTGAGCGAAGGTGGTGTTACTGCATAAGTAGCTCATCCTTAATTCAACGGTTCAAGTATGTTCCGGCGTACTTTTCTTTTTTTCTAGATCCACGCTCTTTTGGGGGAAACGGCGCAGTGTCTGTACATTAAATACATATACTATATGTGTGTGTCTGTGTATTCATATTATATATTTTAATGTATGATATGCTTGTGTGACTAGCTCATCGTTAAGTAACCAAACTCTTTTCGCAAGTTACTTCTGTCAGTCATTGATGTTACTTTAAAGTAAACCTCATTAAAAGTATATTTTAAAGGTAAATTTTGATATTAAGAAATTTCCATTCCTCCTCCTGCCTTTCTCAAAATAATACACACAAGACAAGAGTCTTAATCAGTCGATCAAATTAATTACGCCGAAACACCAAATCAAAAGCCAACCGGGAAAATAATTTACGTAAGAAAAGGAAATTAGATTAAGCGGACCGACGTCCCTTTGGACTCGGATACCCTGGTCCCCAATGTACCCCCTTCCTTCCCTATCCCCCTCCCCCCCACATTGAGCCTCCTACCTACCTACCACCTACCAACACGGCTTTTAAGGTCTTGGTAATCACCCGACCAATAGCATCAAAGGGTCATTTGTTTTAAACGATCTTTTTTCGTGGGATTTAATTTTTTCTTTAATCTGAAAGTAAAACTGACGCGTGATCCTTTACGTTTCTGAAAGGAAGTTAATGCTATTTGATTATTTTGATGGTGTTTTCCTTCGTATAATTTAAATGGGAATATCTAATTACAAAAATATGTTCTAATGCATATTATACCACAACACACACACACACACACACACACACACACACACAGAAGGTTCGTAAGGTACGTCATATTGGATTTTCGTGTAGACTGAAAAAAATCTTAAAAGTATCCAACATCGTACGTACTAAAGCTTACTTTGACGATATGATAATATGTTTACATCTATAAAGGCAAGTTCAGCTTACGGTAATGAGGCACATTGTCTTAATTACCCTTACTTTGCCTTGTACAGAATGGTCTTTTCTGTTTAATGAGTAATGACTAAGTTAATGAGTGATCACAAAGTGATTAATATGTATTCACTTTCAAAAAACGTAATTACATACGTACAAAATAGATTTGTATTTTATTTTATAGTAACTAACAAAGCTGTTGCGTTAGATATAAACCTAAATAAAATCTTTATGATTGTTTTCTCGTATTTGTCACACTAGAAAATATAGTATGAGATTGCTAAACGCATTGATTTTTTATCTTTGTTTAATAATCAGTTAGAGATTTCTGTCGATGATGAGACCGAGTTCGGCTGAAGTATTAGTCTAATTAAATGTAAGGTATTGACTTTTCAGATAATTATAATTTATTTTATTTTAGAATAATTCTGTACATAGAGAGAAGAATTTTATCTCTTATATCTTATAGATAAAGACATATATCAATAAATAATTAGTTTCTCGATAAAAGTATTGATTTTTCTTATCGACTGCAAAAAGAAAGTTTTAAAAGCACACTGTAGAAGACATCACAGACAGGTTCTTTTGCATATTTACTTCATTATTATCGTATGATGTATCTATTTATACATTTTAAAACACGGGAGGCAGTATATTTCTGCTTCCTTATACAGAGTTCTTTATTTTGTTTCTTCACTGTGCCACCAGAGAGGAAACATAATATTATATATATATATATATATATATATATATATATATATATATATATGTGTGTGTGTGTGTGTGTGTGTGTGTGTGTGTGTGTGTGTGTGTGTGTGTGTTCATGTGTGTGTGTAAGTTTTTTTTTTTTTCGTTTCGGACAGATTCATGTCAGATAGGAGTGCTAAATACCAGTATATTAAATCATTGATCCATATTGGGAGCTAATTTACACTTGTGAAAATATTTTTTTAGTGTGACATATATGTGCTAAAACTTATTTTTAGCTGTATGGAATGTATTTATGTATTTAAAGTTGCATCAGGATTTTTGCAAAACCTTAATATGCATTTCTTTTCATACACAGCGCAGATAATTAGTACGGTACACACTTGAATTTTCCTTATACATTTACGCAAATAGATATATCCTGTACGGTTTTACCAAGTGTGACACTTCTTCAAAAAAAAAAAGAAAAAAAAAAAAAAAAAAAAAGGGGGGCGATTCATTTAAACCTTTAGGTGGAACCCCAACCTTCCCTTATACCTGTCAAATATTTGTTTGGTGGATTGTCACATAGAGGAGAGAGAGAAATACCCATCACTAATGAGATGTCTTCTGAAGAGGGAGACACACCTTCCAATCCTTCCCTTCTGAATGACCCCCGACAGCCCTTATTAGTCTTTGAGGTGTCAGAAGGTGGGGTTGGGTCTTCATTGCTTTCATAATTCACCAGCAGATGGCGTTAATGTCTCCCTTCTCTGTTTGCTATGCGACGGAGAGCCGTTTCCATAAATATTTGAATTCTATTCATATATTTGCACGACGGCATAACGAAGAGAGGGGAACACCCCTGGTCTTAGTCATATGATTTGACGTATCAGCTATTGGTTGGATAAGATTTTTGAGATTTGTAAGTGCTCCTAAGTGTCCTTGTGAATTCTCTATTAAAATCACCATAATAATTCACATTTTCATTGTCATATTACTAATATATACGTTTTTTTAGGGTCCTCGTCATACACAAACTATATATATATATATTATATATATATATATATATATATATATATGTATATATATATGTATGTGTGTGTGTGTATGTGTGCTTATATATTTATATTATTATGTATATATTATATATATATATATATATATATATATATATATATATATATATATATATGTGTGTGTGTGTGTGTGTGTGTGTGTGTGTGTGTGTGTGTTTATATATTATAAATATATATAACATATGTAATATATATAATCGTATTTAGAATATTTTTTTGATCAAATTTAGAAATAAAAATTGACATAAGTTAACCTAATGATTATCTGTAATTCTTTTCTTTTGACAAAGAAAAGAATGGGAAAAAAGTCAGGTTTTATTAAACTGCTTTCGTGGTTCTTGCCACTTTCCAGGGATCCTTGAAAAGCCATTTCACCCTTATACTGTAAGCCAGGTTTAGTGTCTCATAGCCTTCCTTAGGTGTCGCGTGAAGCACTTAACGACCTAAGTGATTAAGGGTCATATTCCTGTATCCTTTGGTGTTTTTACGCTGGGGGTAAATTGATGGGTTTGTTCAAGTGATTGTAAAACGGTCGTAAAGCAGAAATTTGGTTACTTTAGCCTTGTTTACTACTGTTCTCGCGTGTTGCTTTCGTTTTTCTTCGTGTTTGGCCTAAGGTTTAAAGTTTTTTTTATCTTTCAATTTTCAATGAGAAAGTTAGCTTAAAATTATATTGACTCTAGCCTGATCGATATTTATTTTATCTTACCAGAGTATGCTCATGATGTTTATTAGTTTTAAAATTCTCTCTCTCTCTCTCTCTCTCTCTCTCTCTCTCTCTCTCTCTCTCTCTCTCTCTCTCTCTCTGCTTTTAACGCTTTCGAGCATTGCTGCGTTTTGTAGAGCGCGTGTGTTATGTTTACTGTGGAAAGTGCTCATGTATTAATGTGGTTTTTTTCCGACTGCTTTCAAAAGAGCTTTAAAGTTCCATTTAGTATCACATAAAACGAATCTTATTACCAGGCTAACCAATCAAATCTTTGGCATGTAATGGCTAAGTATGCATTGGTCAGTTAGTGGAAAAGGCCAGAGGTCCACATCAGAGCTTTTAGTCACATTAAAGACTACCAAGTTATTCCATATACATGATGTACAGCTCTCTCTCTCTCTCTCTCTCTCTCTCTCTCTCTCTCTCTCTCTAGAAATTCATTAACGAGAACGCATTTAGACATGTACGCATAAATTTAATCAATGACTATTTTGTAAGTCAATAACTTCCCCGTCATTTCCTATTCTCTTTATTTTCTTTTCCTTTCCCTCCACACAAACAACAATAGAATTGCCGTCGCTTCTTCTTTTGACAGGCATATGTGAAATGAGAGAGAATTATAGGGCCCGTAACTGTCGATACGTCGGTCATCCTGTCAGCCACTCCTCCCGCCCAGATCGACATTTAGAGTACAATATCGAGAAACGAGAACTGGTGGGTTTTCCTCTGAAATCCTTCAGGTATTCCCTACGACAGAGATAAAGATTATTCTCTATTTTTGCTCTTTATATATATATAATATATATATATATATATATATATATATATATAATTATATATATATATATATATAATGTGTTTGTGTGTGTGTGTGTGTGTTTTGCATTTTTATTGTATTTTATAAATGTGTCTTGTTCTTTCACAGACTGATGATGCACAGAGAATTCATATGCGAAACGTTTCTTGGAATAAAACTTGTCATTTTTACTCCTTGTATCATGGACATCCCTGGAGTATATATATATATATATATATATATATATATATATATATATATATATATAATATATATATCGCTGGTAAATTTTCTTTTTATTCCTTTTCATGGTGTGGTTAAAGTATCATTTATATATTTTTTTTTATGAAATTCGGGTAATTTGATTATTATCCCTGCTCTCGGTAACTATTATGAGGGGAACGCTGTATGCATGTATTCATGTCGATATCATATTATTTAATTGGCTGCAGTAGCCATGTCATATAAGGTGCTATTTTCAGTTACTATAACGCTGGCTAGAGGCCATACAACTAATGTTCTCAAAGCTTGGTTTGCATATATCTTCACTTCTCAATCTTTGGTTTGAGTTTCTGCGCTTTATTCGGCAGTCAAGCACACTATCTTCAAGATATTTGTTAATTACCTCATTGTATCTTTCATTTACTTCATAAAGTATACATAAATAGCTATATTTAATCATACTTTACTATATTCATGGAACTAAATATATATATATATATATATATATATATATATATATATATATATATATATATAATATATATATATATATATATTGCGTTGTTGTCGGTTTATTTACTTGAAAAAGTATTCATAAATAGCTATATTTAATGGTAGTTTACTATATTCATGGAATTATATATATATTATATTATATAATTATAATATATATATATATATATATATACATATATTAATATATATATATATATATATATATATATATTTAATATATATATATACATATAAGATATATATATATATATATTATATATATATCTATATATATATATTTATATATATTTATATATAATTATACATATATATAATATTATAATATATTTAATATTATTTATAATATATTATATAGATATATATTTCTACCCAGTTCATCACCAATCAACTGCCGTCCTTTTTTTGCATATGACCAAACGATATATCCTTGCGGCAACGTTAACCTTCCTACCATTTCCCGTACGCATCCTGTCAAGGATAGATAAAAATATTCTGAGACCGTTTGGTCTTTTGCAAAAAATGGACGGTAGTAGATTGGTGATGAACTGTAAGATTGTGCTAGAGGGAGGAGGCGATGTAGGAATCTCTGGCTAGAAGATATGGAAGAGGGAGCCGAACAGACGGGTCTCAACATCCAGGAGGCACGAGAGTTGGTGCCAATCAGAGGTGAATGGTGCAGTTTGCTTGCAGGGTTCGACGCTCTGCTGATGTGCCTTCTTTTATTTTTATGAAGCTTGTAGTGTTGTGGATTCATTGACGCTTCAGCAGTTAAAAGTATGAATGGGGCATTGACCGCTGTGCTGATTTCTCTCTGGAGTCACGCCTGCCAAAAAGCGCTCAAGTGGCGTGGTCGCTATGGTGTTGGCATGCCACCTCGGTGGCCGCGAGTTTGATTCTCGGTCATTCCATTGAGGCGTGAGAGATGTGTGTTTCTGGTGATAGAAGTTCACTCTCGATGTGGTTCGGAAGTCACGTAAAGCCGTTGATCCCATTGCTGAATAACCAATGGTTCCATGCAACGTAAAAACACAATACAAACAAACATCACGCCTGCCAAAAGAAATGTTACTATTTATTTATTGCTATTTATTTAAACGATTTTCAAATAATTTTTGAGACCTACTCGTGCTCTGTAAAGTGAAGAGAATGGATGATCTTTGCTGAAGAAAACCAAGTACAATTCAAGTTTTATTTTGGAAAGGGTGTAGATTTAGACTTGCCCACTTGTCATAATTTGTCTGTGCGAAGTATTTAACATATTGAAAATTCTGGATCTTCCGTTATGCCAGTGATGCATTATTTTTAAAGATTATTGTTTTAATTTACACACACACACACACACACACACACACACAGAGAGAGAGAGAGAGAGAGAGAGAGAGAGAGAGAGAGAGAGAGAGAGAGAGAGAGAGAGATAAGTGACCGTTTGGTAGAATGCCAAAGGCCAACTGTTATGTAAGGTGGCATAATGGCGGTGCGTTCTTTATATGGGCCTTCTTTTTTTTCGTTATGTATTGGGGTCGGTGGACATTGTTATTAGCAAGATATAAAGTCAGCCTGCAAAAGTCTCAAGAGTTTGCACAGAAATAACGATATCTGAACGTAAAATTATTGCTTTGTTTTTCAGCGATAAAGAGAATTCACTAAAACGTCGGCTATAATTTTCGTCACCTTTGAACTTTGTCTCAGTATTAGGAGTAAGGTTGAATTAAGATTTGAAATTTAATTAATTCCCAGTTGCTATCGACTATTCGTCCAGGTATTATTCGATCATTTCAAGTGTGGTGTGAAATCCTTACCTCGGTGTTGGTAATTAGCCTGCGGACGAATTGCTTTCAACTCTTTTCTGATTTCTGCCTTAGCTTGACTGGTTTTGATAATGGCTGCCTATGATTTTTCATAGAACTTCAAAGTTCTTATTGCCTGAAGACAAATTTATTGTATGAATGTTGAATAATGTAATATATAAGTGTTTTATGATATGGATACAGAGAAAACTTACCAGAAATTTCATGTTTTCGCAAACGTAACTTACTGTGCAGTTGCAGTAAAGTAGTAATTTTTATGCAGCATGTCAGTTAAGTGTTGGAAAATGGTTGATTTGCCTTTTGAATTATTTTAATGAAAATTTGGAGAGTGCTTTCATATCCTTTAAGGAACCTTAGGTCACTAAATCCTATATTGGAATTCTGCTCCGTATCTTCAAGATGGCTCTACCGATACTGGCACCCCTTTGCAGCAGTCATAATCATAACGTCCTTACAAATCGTCAACTATCATTTTTCTGTTTCAGCCATGACTATCTATTTCACAGTTCCGTAGCATGAACTTCAGAGTCATATTATGTCTTCGTAATTTCTCGTCATTATTCTCGATTCCGACTTGGCAAATTTGCTTATTCTTCTTCTCTTTAAAACAATGGAACCTACAGCACTGACAGTCCTGGTATTTTCCTGGGTATTCGCCCGGTATGTCTCCACCTTTTATTTAAGTCCGGGGTAAAACCATGCTAAGTAAAGTAGACGGCCGCACGAAGATGTCATTTATTAATATAATTTGTCGACCTTACAATATATGAATGTGTGTATGTAGTACTGTAATCCCAAGTGGCTAGTACTAAACACGGTGTCCCAAGGAGCTTCCGCCATGTATAGTACTAGCGCCCCGGAGTATGATACATACCGGTTAATACCATTGTTCCGAGCCCTAATCAACAATTCTGGTACTGTCCCTTGCTTCTCTGTTCATGAGCGTGTTAAACATCCAACGGCAGTATAATGCACTCAGGTTCGATTGAATCCGACACCACTTTTGTGTCATACGCTCTTGATTGCAGTAAAATAACCCCACTGTGCACTGTTCTTTCGGTATGGTATGTTAATTTACCTTGGAAGCGATCGGTACTTCCTCATTGAATTTTTCACGTGGCTTCAGTGGAATTTATCGTTACGTGGTAATAATAAGTAACATATAAACTTGGCACGTGTGTTACGACTCGTGTAAAACCCAATAAGCGCCCAGTACAAGATATTCAGTTTCACAGTAAGTTCTCTCTCTCTCTCTCTCTCTCTCTCTCTCTCTCTCTCTCTCTCTCTCTCTCTCATTGTAATGACATATATAGAATGTATCTGTACTATTGCAACGACTGCTGATAACAATAACATCAACAACAACAACAAAAACAAGGGGCAATACGAGCGCAATCAGGAAGAGCTTTCGAAGAAGGGACTTGCCGCAGAATTCTCGCATCCCCGATCCAATAGACAAAAGAGCTTTTGTGAAAATATTATTACTATTGCCTCATTCGACGATGATAGAATTTGTACTGCTCTCCTTAACTGTTCTTTATTATGCTGTTTGGGAGCCAAGTGCTCATCGATGGCGGTCCAAGTGACCATTTTCCAGGTGTTTTATTGCGCCTAGAAATAAAGATTGGAATTTGAGTGGTTGTGTCCTCGTGTTATTGCCCATTTCTTCTGAAATTTTAATTATAATATTATATATATATATATATATAATATATATATATATATATATATATATATATAATATACATACACATGTATGTATGATGTATGTATGTATGTATGTATGTATATATAATTAATAAATATATATCTATATAAAGGATATATAGTAGATATATATATATATATATATGTGTGTGTGTGTGTGTGTGTGTATGTGTGTGTGTGAGTGTATGTGTATGTGTATACATACATACATATTAGAATGTTCACATTCTGCATTCTCAGCTCATAACAAAAGAAATAAGAAAAAAAAGAGGTCGGGAGGAAAGTCGGTAATGTGCTTTTGTTGCGAGTTCAGCTTAGACTGGAGTAGAACAGATACGTTGCTAGGATAGATGAAAAGAAGTTACCTATTTTTTTTTCTTTTTAGGGGGGGAGGGGTGGGGGGTTCGAGTATCTTAAAGGCCACCACAGGTCATTGTTTGTTCGAGTTGATAGTGATGCTGTTTATAGAGATTCGTAGTCAGAGTTAGGATATCTAGAAGTTGGATTTTAACTGAACTTCATATAATTTATATATGCGCATGTGTGTATGCAGGTTTAAGTAAATACATACATAGAACTAGTTTAATCCATACACAAATATCTAGTGAGAGAGAGAGAGAGAGAGAGAGAGAGAGAGAGAGAGAGAGAGAGAGAGAGAGAGAGAGAGAGAGAGAGAATTAACCTTTTCAGAGTAAAGAATGGCAGTTAATTTTCTTCCAAATTATGGTACTCTTTTTCACGGCACTTTTCCCGGAGATATGGCACCCGTTCTAAATGTAGAGTAGCCCTTTCCTCATTCCCTTTCCTCATTCCACAGCGCATTAGGTGAAAACATTATTTCGGTAATTACGGAGCAGTCAACAAGTTGAGGTCTTATTTTTTCCCCTTGAGAATATATGGGCTTGTTTTAGATGCGCGCTTGTTTCTTATAATCGCTGTGTACCACTTGATTGCTATTGACAATCACTTTTTGCCTGGGATGGTTTTCTGCCAAAGCATACTAAAGAATGATGTTAGAAAGTACCTCTTGATTAAAAAGGTGTGTGGTTCCCATAAAGCCAATGGGTGGAGAATTTCTGCTTAAGTCTGTAGGGAAAGGTTTTTTTGCCGAAGCAGTAAATGAGAGTGCTCTCTCGAAATGGGGAGGGTTTGTTTTTGCCTCATGAAACGCTACTTAGGCTCTTTTAAATGATGTGCGACTTCTTGCCAAAGATTAGGGGACTTTGAATTATACCTTTACGTTTTGACTTTTGGAGAATTATCTGTTGGCATGAATGTTCAAGGAATACTCTCTTTATTTTACAAATCAATGGAGACTGTATCTTAGTTTTACCAGACCGCTGAGCTGATGAACAGCTCTCCTGTGGCTGGCCCAAAGGATTAGATATTTTTACGAGGCTAGGAACCAGTTGGTTACGTAGCAACGGGACCTACAGCTTATTGTAGGATCCGAACCACATTGAGAAATGAATTTCTATCGCCAGAAATAAATTTCTCTGGTTCCTTGTTGGCAACTGTGTATTGTAAAGTAAGTCGTATATTATTATAAAGGTATTTTCCTGAAACAAGTGGTATTTTTTTTTTCTCATAAAAATTGCTGAGAACGGTTGTACATGCTTGATTATCTATGCCTTAGAAAAGGGGAGTGAAATCTTTCTTCGAAAATAAGGAAGAGATACAAGTCTTTCTCCTAAGACAAGGGAGTGATAATGCCCTCTGTAATGAATCAAAGACAGTAAAGGGAAAACCGAAAAGACGAAGAAATCCCTGTGAACATTGTCCTTATAGTTAGACCAGATGGCAACAGATGGGGCAGATCAATCTTGTGTGTCTCCTGCCTGTTTCTATAAGCGTCAGACGAAAAAGGAGGAGACTGATAATTATGAATTATGTTTGTCTTCTTAGGAGAAAGGAGGCACTGCCGTTGTATATGTTAATGTTGGAAAATAGATAATTCTAAAAAAAATAAAAACAAAAATATTTACGCATTCCCAAAAATGAATAAAAGAACGGATGTCCTTAAGGTACGTAAGTATAATTATCAGAATGCCGTTATGTAACTTATATCTTACACGTAAACGGAATGAACCTTGGCCTAGACTAGGATTGGAGAGACCTTGCGTAAGTTATTTGTTGGTAAAGATCTTGTATTCCAAATGTAGGCTCAGACAGTGGAAACGTGCTCAAGAAACACAAACTACCAAGAAAAGAAATGGTAGCTTTTCTGAGCTTAGGGTATCGTGTTGGTATTCTGATAATTAAGCTTATTTAGATAGGTTTACATTGTAAATTTGATGGTCGAGATTGGGAGGTAACACCTTTGCTTTGATCTCACTCATACAATTGGAATTCCAGAAATTAGGGACTTATATGTCGGTACTTAGGTTACGTATACCCAATTATATAGATAATATTCACATATATCCTCAGATATAATACTTGCACTTATATTATCTGTAAGAGCACTGTCTTATTGTTTGATTTTGAATAAATTAATTATAGACGATAATAGGACATAATTGCTTTTAATTACTTTAAAACATAAATAGTAATTGTGATCAGCTTTCTTTGCTTAAACAGTATTAGGTAAGTGATGTAACAGAATCGTTGGCTCAATCGTCTTGGAACCCTTAACTATAAAAGGATTTATCACAAATGCAGAAAGTAGTTATTATTGCAACGCCACCATTAAACGTGGTGCTTAGTAATACATGTCGCTATAAATTGATGAATTAGTATGGGCTAAAAACAACAATCTGAATGAATTGTGTGAGAAGCCAAGGGTGTTGAATAACCATGACTTTCGTGATTTGTTTTTGATGCTGAACAAAAGCGTCGCTTTTAGTGGATATATGTCAAACATGTTGGAAATTCCATGATATATAACTAATACTATTCATTACATATGAGTGCTTTAATATTTATTATCTACGTTCTTAAGTTTAAGCTTGGTAAACAGTTTTTTTTTTCTTTTTTAGCTTTTAGGTATTTATATTCAAACATATGTTCCTCGCCGTCAGTGACTCTATAATACATAGGCCCCCTAAAGCGTCAAAGGGGTATCTTCCATGAACCCCATAGGGGCCTCTGCCCCCAGGACCTCGGGCATTTGCCGTTATTTTGTTTCCCCTTCCCTGAATCACGTCCCTTCATATGGAAGGACTCCAGTCAGTACCCAACGAAATAGGGAAGGTAGTTTATCAGGGAACATTCAGCATACGACTTTAGACCTAAATGATTTATTTCCTGAATACAAGAATTGATAAAATAAGGATGTATTATTTAATACAGTATTAACCGCAACTAGATATGACTATACGTGTTACATAGATGTAAATATAAATAAAAGAACTACACATAGCTTACAGCAAATAGAGAAGACTAGCGCGCGCCCCTAGAGTACCGTTGATAAGTAAATTAGGGCCGCTATCAATGGATGACGATGTTCAGGCAGCTGTTGCCCACGGTTATGTCGTTATGGAAAAGGGGGCAGTCTTTCCTGTATGTTCCTTATTATAAGGGCCATGCTTTGTGTTATCAAGTTTAATGTTGAAGCAAACCAGGTCAAGTTTTCTTAAAAGGGTTATTTTCATTTGGAAAGAATTTTCTTAAGAATGTAGGTTGTTTCACTCTCGGTAATTAGAGAGACTTTTAATTAGAATGAGTTTTTTTTTTTTAGCGAAAAGGGGTGTCTAAATGTTTTTAAATAAATCATTTTTACTTAATCCAGTGGGCAGTATTTATTTTATATGATGTGAAATAAACAAAGGATTTTCCTTAGAAAGTCTAGAAATGAGCTTTTTAAAATCAAGGAAAAGGTGAGTATGATCTTCTACACAGAAGGTACCAAAGGAAGGATTTGAAGTTGAAATGGCACCAAGTTATTGCAAGATAAGTGCTTAGATATATTTTGAGATGTGAAGGGGGTTTTCTCATGATGATGGGCGATTTCTATGCAGTGTACAATCGAGGAAGTGGTAGTTGACCAATTTCTTATGCCAATTATGAGAAAACTTTCGAATTTTGTGACTGTTTCCTCCATGAATGAGTTTCTCTTTCTTAAAGCATTGCAGAGATTGATAGTGCCCTTGTGAATCTTCTCATCTCCATTAGGTAAGAAAGACTTAGCTACCTTGTTCAGTGCAGATGCCATTTTAATCAATGAATGATCACGAAATTCTTAAGAAGTTGGTGGAGTTTGCCGCTTCAAAGCGTGTGGCTGTTGGGTTGTTTGGGGTCTCATACAATAGCTTCAGTAGAAGTTACCCGGTGCGTATTGCTTGTAGTCTTCTGCTTGTTTCATCTGTCTTTTAGTTACAAGTGAATGGTAACCCGATGCCTCATATTTGCAGTTTTTTTCTGCTGTTGCTTCAGTCATGTAGTTACAAGTGAATGAAAGTCGACCTTATCTAACTCACAAACTATACCGGCGTTTGTCTTTTGTGCCTCTCGTGAGCACCTGCCTTTTCCACCAGAAACCTTTTCACCAGCTCCCTACTTCGTAGCTGGGGCTGTACTGCTTAGGTGTGAGAAATAGACCATGCCTAGTTTCCTTGCTCAGTTAGAGGGAAACGAAAGGTTCACAAAGAGGAAGGATTGGAAGAAAATAGTGCGAGGAAAAGGTTGGGACCACATTTTAGTACTTTTCATGAACACTTCAGCTTTCCCAAATCTTCGGCTGGTGTATTATAAGTGAGGCTAATATACGTTTTATGACATCGCCTTTAACAGTGTGATGATTTTCTCACCTGTACAGTTCTAAGTGGATTGGCTATTTTCTTACTGAGCATTTGAATAATACATAACCTTTCCTACTGAGCATTTGAATAAATGTCATCTTTCCTACTGAGCATTTGAATAAAAGTTACCTTTCCTACTGAGCATTTGAATAATACCTTAACTTTCCTACTGAGCATTTGAATAAATGTTATCTTCCTACTGAGCATTTGAATAATATTGCATTTCCTTTCCTACTGAAGTTTAAATAAAAGTTACCTTTCACTGAGCATTTTTGAATAAATTGTTAATTTCCTTCCTACTTTGAATAAATGTTATCTTCCTACTGAGCATTTGAATAAATGCTTTCTTTCCTACTGAGCATTTAAATAAAAGTTACCTTTCCTACTGAGCACTTGAATAAAAGTTACCTTTCCTACTGAGCATTTGAATAATACCTTACCTTTCCTACTGAGCATTTGAATAATACCTTACCTTTCCTACTGAGCATTAGAATAAATGTTATCTTTCCTACTGAGCATTTGAATAAAAGATACCTTTCCTACTGAGCATTTGAATAAACGTTACCTTTCCCACTGAGCATTTAAATAATACCTTACCTTTACTCCTGAGCATTTGAATAATGCCTTACCGACCCTTCGTTCTAAATTTGACATTTTCTATCATAAATATTCATTAAATACTTGTGTTTTTCAGCTCTTTTTGTTAATGCCCTTTTCATTCTCGCCTCTATTTCCTTGAGGAGAAAGGAGCAGAGAACTTCTTTTTATTCCCTCAACAGCTAAATAGAAATAAAGGAAAGGTTCTTGTTTTTTCTCCTATAGGAGGACAGACAGAAAAACAAAATTGAGACGGCTGGATTCCATCGGTATTGTCATATGTTTTCGCTTTTGTTTTCTTTCGCGCGGCCTCCCCGATGGGCTTTATTAAATTCATTCGTCCGACGCGGCCTTTTTGTAATATTTTCCATTCCAGTTTTAGCTTTGGTTACATGTCACTGCATCGTTAGTTTGGAAAATTAATGTTTCTTTCACCGTCAAGCGTAAGCAATCCTATGGCCCATACGCTCTGTAAATGTGCGTATATACGTGTATATATAGTTATATATGTGCGTATGTGTTTGTGTGTTTAAGTGTCAGTTTCGATAAGCTAATATGGATGAGGCTAATCATATGATTTGCATTTGTAAATGCTAAGGATGATAGCGAAGAGGAATATGGGTGTTTGGAATAATGTCTATATTATGAATCAGTTTTAGAAGGTTTAAGAGTAAAATGAAAAAGCGTTATAACATACACAAAAAAATTATTAAATATCATAGAGAAAGCTGCAATACTGAAGTTTCCAGGGAAATTTCGTGTAGAAGTACTCTGCAGCAGGAGTTTTAAAAATGTATATGATGAAGGAAAGTCTTGTGTTAGAAGAGCACTTATTCACCAGTAGATGTGTATAATGTAATGTGTGTGTGTGTGTGTGAAAGTTTAAGTATGCCTAATTACTCTGTAGCCGAGTGGATAGTGTTAGCCGGTATATGACAGGTCAGTCTTTCGAGTCTCTCCTTTTAATTTCACAAGTAGGTCTACTTTTGTAGCTGGTGAAACTTTAATTTCAATAATTAGTTATCTTTTAAACACCTTGGCTAATTAATGCCTTAACATAGCTTACCCTCGATACTTAGATCACCGAAAAATCAGGTATATCTATGAATATAACAGGAATCTCTCTCTCTCTCTCTCTCTCTCTCTCTCTCTCTCTCTCTCTCTCTCTCTCTCTCTCTCTCTCTGTTGAATACTTTCACCAACTGCGGCAGAGACAAATGTTACGAGAGCGTAAAAATAAAAACAGTTTTAGAAGTCATTGATAAAAAGTGCTTTTTCCATTTTTACTTTCGAATGCAGAAAAAAAGAGGTCGAGATCACGAGAGGCCACAGATAGTGGATGGGTTAGAAAAGGGGAAGCGGTATTTACAGCAGTTTTCGGAGCCATACAAAATGATTGATTCAGAGTGCCAGGTTAAACATGATCGTGTTTTGTTTTAAGGCTTTGTAAACAATGTGTTAATGTATGTAACTTATCTTTTCCTCATTAGTTTATTCAAATTAAGACATTTTATCATAAAAGATTTTTCCTGTAGACTGCAAGTCACAGCTACCCTCTTCTCACAGTAAAGTGATGTTAAATAGGTCCCCTTTTTTTTTGCAGTGAGTAAGTTGTTGGGTGTATATGCCCTATGAGTACTGCACGAGGGCAGTGTATGGGCTTCTTTTGATAAGAGTAAATCTTATCAGATCATTTGTTTTTGTTGTTGTATTAACCCGGCATTTTGCCAGCGTTGCCTCTTGATCTTGAATGTATCCATCAAATTGGTCACCTGGGCTACAAGACGAACATAATCCCCAGTGGACCATCATCATTCTCCCTTCCTAATTTCTTTCTACGACTGAAAATTGGTATAAAATTAATCCTTGATAACAGGAATATTAAAGTGGTTTCTTGTTTACTCGAAGGATATTTTTAGAAAATTCGTTGGGAGAGCTGACTCTTTAAGAGTGAAGTGATTATTCTGTGGTATATGGTCAAACATGAGCGAATGAAATTTCATTCTCTCTCTCTCTCTCTCTCTCTCTCTCTCTCTCTCTCTCTCTCTCTCTCTCTCTCTCTCTCTCTCTCTCTCTACCATATAATTTGTATAGATTTAATACGATATTCATCCACAGAAAATCTCAAGTCAGTCATTCAGCTGCTATTTATTGGGTATGCAATTAACAAATCTAATTTTTATGTATCCATGAAATTACGTTTATGACTTGCCTTCTTGACCGGGCAATGTATGATAAACCCCCCCACCCCCCACCCCTCAGTATTTCCCATTTATGGAAGGGTCTGTCTCTCGAGGGGTATATAGTTATGGAAATTAAGAGGAGTAAAAAAAAAACTGAACAAGTAAGTTTTAGTATGACTGCTTTCTAATTGTGTGACCAATTAAGCCTTAAGCTTTTTGTTCAATTTTTAAATGCTGAGAGAGAAGTAGGGTGGACAAACTAATACACTTATCGACACTAGGAAACAAAATCAAGTGGGATCAAGGAAGTTCTCAGGATGGAGGCAAAGTAGAAGTCAATTAGGAATTGGTAAGAATGTTTATAATCTGCTAGTTAATCTAATGGAGGTTGGGAGCGTGATATTGGTTATTCATTGAGGTGTAAACTGAACCCCCGCAATAATTTGGACATTGAAAAGCTGTATAATGGATGATCCTTTAATTGTGAGTGGCATTTACACAATCAGCAACTTCCTTTTATTATACCAGAGCTCCTGAAAAGAATTTTGTCACAACTAGGCTTAGAAACGCTTTATGAAAAAAAACACACGTAATTAGCTCACGAAAGGTACGTACGTTCCTATCTATGGCTAAGGTGAAGAATAGATGTATTCAAGATAGAGGAAAAGCTAAATAAAAAAAAAAAAAAAGAGGTAAAAGCTAAATTTTGAAAAAAAAGTTAGAGGACAAGCTAAATTTTGACAAATAAATAAAAACTTTTGTTTTTCTTCAAGAAACATGATCACAGCATGGTTATTGATAGTGTAAAGAAACTATATATACATATATTTGCCTAACATGTGTAGTTAGATACATGTAAATAAACTCAGGCTTCGTCTTATACACTTTATAGTACCCCGATAATCTCTTCGCTCCACGTTGATATATATATAATATATATATATATATATATATATATATATATATATATATATATTTATATATATATATATATATATATATATATATTCTGCAAAACTCTTACGCGTCTTCAGATGCACAGTATATCATTATGCAAGTACAGGCCTCTGCGTGCAGTCTTATCTAAAGTCTATGCATTTATTTTCACGCCTTGCAGGTTCTTTTACCAGGCTTCAAGCCCCCGTAATGCGTTCAAGCACAGGCTTCATTCTCTTTTCTTCCCATGTCACACCAGCCTGAGGGCCTCTGTGCTGGCAAAGCCCTTCCTTCTCTCTCTCTCTCTCTCTCTCTCTCTCTCTCTCTCTCTCTCTCTCTCTCTCTCTCTCCTGCGCGCTTTTAGAAATGTGTTTGAATGTAGTTTGCCGAGACAGTCGGCCTGACAATGAATGCCTCGCACGAGCTCTGGTGAATGCTTATTTCACACATTTTTTTCTTCATTCATCTCCATTAACATTATTATTATTATTATTATTATTATTATTATATTATTATTAATTATTATAATCATCGATGGCGTTCTTTGTTTCTAGAAAGTATTGATTAGTCAATTTTAATGCCTTTGTTTTTCTTTGACTACAAGGACCCACGTTCTTTGCGTGTTATTATTATATCGAAGTGGTTAGACTACAATTACACGTGGCAATAGATGAATACCCTTTAAAATACTGAGCTCTCTCTCTCTCTCTCTCTCTCTCTCTCTCTCTCTCTCTCTCTCTCAGCAATGATGTATCACCTTATCCACCAGAGGAGAATTGATCGTGGTTGTGTTATTTTCTGGACTTTTGTATGATTTTGAACTTAACTTTCGTGGTCTTACAGCCATTTGCTTTTATAATTATTGTCGTGGCCATTATGCCTGTTTATTGATTTCAGTTACCATGTTGATTTTTCTACCCGTCCTTTGGGTTGATAGCTGTTACTGTGCTTGATGCTTTCACTGCGATCTTGCATCATTTATAAACTTTACTTTGCTGTAATATCTGTTTATTTTATGTATAATATTCATTCCTTTTAATGGCCATTCTCATTGTATATATATTTAATATGGTTTCGTATCCAATTAATTATTTTCTCATTTTCATAGGCTTCTTCATTCATTTACTCCACATTTATTTTCATATTTCAATTCCTTTTCGACCGTATGCTTCATATTCCTTTTCCCCTTCAGCTTATTTCTATTCGATTGATTTTGTGCTTTTTTTTCCAACTCAATTACTGTTGTTACTCTTGAAAGGGTTATTTTATTTACAGGATGAATTCCTATTCTCAGCTTTCACACCCCTCTATTACTCGTGCTCTTTTGAACGAGATATCCCTGTGAATTGCTTTTTTTATATATATGGTGGCGGTTTTCGCTGCTGGTAAGTGATTTTATTAATTGTGTATTTGTTCTGTTCGCCTGGTCACTTTTGTGTTGTTCCCTCTCACTGATTTTATATTATTTCCCCCCACTTTTTTTCAACGCTTTACCTTGTTATATTCAGCTCTTTTGTGTTT
>NC_061110.1:80641715-80651715 GCF_015104395.2 Macrobrachium nipponense | reverse complement strand
TTCAGTAAAAAACATAAAATAAAACGAACATCACATACAAACTAAAAATTAAAAATTAAGAAAAAACTAAAACTAAACGCAAGAAAAGTCATACAAAAACAGTAATAAAATGAAAATAATATGAAAGGTAAACAAACTGCACTCAAAAATAAAATGGCTAACGACCCACTTTTGTGTACCTACTATGAAACTATATGGTAGCTAGTTGAATACCGGACGAGTTGTTGTTCAATTCCGGTTTCATTTTCTTAATAAAGAGCGACTCTGAAATTAAAGGTCCAGTCTATATTTTGAGCAAAAAGACAGTACTCTAAAATTCTAGGTGAGTGAAAGGATGGTCCTGTGCTAAACTGTGATCCCTTAAGGCAGAAAATGGTGGTTTAGAAAGAGGAAACCTAGTTCTAACGGAAAGACGCCTCTGTGTTCCAAAATTCTGTGTCTAAGCCTCATCCTAATATTTCTTTTACTTGTGAGACAAAGAACAGGATAACTATGGATATATATATATATAATATATATATACTGAATATATATATATATATTACATATTACATATATATAATATATATATATATATTACATTTCATATATATATATATAATAATATATATATACACACACATATATATATATATTATATATATATATATAGATATATATATATATAAACTTCATCATCATCATCTTCATTATAATTTTTCTCTAAATTTACACCAACGTTTTGGGATTCGCCTTCCACCATCAGGGCTACAATAAAATCAACTTGTCTAGTCCTAAAAGCCTGTTTAAATAGCTAAAGCATTAATAAGATATTTAGTTACACTTCATGATAGTCATTTATAGGCTGAAACTAAAATAAAAACTCCACTAAATTCAGGAAATGATGTAGATACAAAGGTGTATTCATTTGGATTTAGGTTCATAACCTTGCTTGAATGTGCATATTATAACATATATACATGTTTTTACCCAGGAAAATTTCTGCCTCTGTCTATAGTTGTGGCCTTAGTATCCATCAGTTTGTATTCAAATTCTTGCGCTTATCCTTGTTAGTTTTTTTTTTTTTTTTTTTTTTTTTTTTTTTTTTTTTTTTTTTTTTTTTTTTTTTAAAGAAAACTACTGAGATGTCTTGCTATCAGTCCGTCCGCCCTTGGATCTTAAAAACGACCTCAGCCAGAAGGCTTCAAATTGTTATGTTGATCTTCCAGCCTCCAATCATCAGACATACCAAATTGCAGCCGTCTAGCCTCAGTGGTATTTATTTTATTCAAGGTTAAGGTTATCCTTGATCATGCGTCTGGCACACCTATAGGTGCCAACAACTCAGGCCACCCCCGAGCCGTGACTGAAAATTTCACGGGTATCGAGTTAGAGTTGAATGATCCGTGGCTGAGAGTTTCGTACAGCGTTAAACGCAAAAATCGATTGCACCAAAGAAACTTCAGCGCATTTTTTTTTTTATTGTCTTTCCTTTTTGTGTAAACATTTGCAAATACCTTATTGTATGTATAGCCACATTTTGAAATATTCGTTGGAAGGTATGACTTCTGCTCCCATTAGCTGTTTTATTTTGCATCCATTTTTTGCAGTCCATTTTGCGGTTATGGTTTCCATTTTGTTTTCACGCCCGCTGGCTGGTTTCATTCTTGCCTCAGAGCTTTTACAGTTCATTTAGTGGTTATATTTTGCTATCTGTTTTCCCGTCCATTTAGCTCGCTTCATTTTTGCCTAAAGACTTTTTGGGGACTTTTAGCGTCTCTATTTTGGTTCCCGCCGTCCCGTCCATTTACCTTGTTTCACGCTGGTGTCACCATCTGTGTAGTTTTATTTAGGTGTTATATTGGGTTTGTTTTCATTTTTATTACCCTGTTTGGTTTTTTTTATTAGACTTTTAGAGGATGTTTAGCGATGATATTTTGTAATTTTACTCATTTGTAGGCTCGTTCATTTTTGGTTCAAAACTTATGTCGTTCAGCATTATGAATGCACTTCCGATTTATGTTTTCCTGTCCTGAAGAGTTGACATTTCAGTTTTAGTTATCTTATATTTTGTTTGTGTATGCTTACGCTCAAATCTTTTAGCAATTTCATTTCTCGGCTTAGAAGTCTTATAGTCAAATGAGTGACCACTTTCAAGAATTTGTAACTTCGTCGTTCTTTCTCACATTCATGTTTTGCCTCGGCGCGTTTCAGTGGCTGAAATTCCCGTACTTTCACCTTCAGTGGTTTTTATTCCTTTTTCGGACATTCATTGCTTGGACCATAATCTTAATGAAACTGCTTTGCAAAAAGATTTGCTTAGCCTTCCTTGAACACTGTTTACTTTCAACTTTATATGAGCACCCAGTTTTGATATCGTAATGTACTTGAACATTTAGTTCTTAGATTTCTCTCTCTCTCTCTCTCTCTCTCTCTCTCTCTCTCTCTCTCTCTCTCTCTCTCTCTCTCTCTCTCTCTCTCTAAGAGTTAATATATCCTGTTTTTAAGCGGAACTTTTGATTTGAATATTCAATTAACTTCCTGTTAAAATTAAAACCAAGACTGTTGGGTAGAAAGGAAAATTTGGCCTCAGCCGGGCTCGGAAATGATTCAATGTGGATTTAATTATTATTATTATTATTATATATTTATGACTCAGGTTCCAATTTGCGCTCGAGGTTAAATCATTATTAATTTGCGGATGGAAATTCTTGGGCATATTATATTATTCTACCTGCGTATAGTTCATTAAATGTTGCCGACTAATGATCAACGTTTGCACCGGCGGACCTCTGCTAGAGGAATTTTGATTCTAATATATATATATATATATATATATATATATATATATATATATATATATATATATAAACTGGCGAATAACAGAAGAAGTTGCATTCGCCAATGCAACTTTTGTCATTCACTACTTGATAAGGGTGGAAGTTAGTCCCCGAAATATAGACCTTAGCTTTAAACCAGTGTTTTAATGGGCCTTTTATACTTGATACGTATCCTGTTTTAAAAGAAGAATTTTTTTGACACACACACACACACACACACACATACATATATATATATATATATATATATATATATATATATATATATATATATATATATATATGGTATGTATGTATGTATGTGTATACACGGACACTTTTTATATTTTCCACATCCTGTTGGTATTAAGCAAAGCATTGTCGTCTTCAGCATTGAGAATTTTAGCATGAAAATGTTTCTTACAATTCCATTTGAAATTTTTATGTACCATTACCTCAATTTCAGGATAATAATTGACTTATCTCCAATGTCTGTATCTGCTGAAATTGGCGTTGAGATTATTGAATAAGTACCTCAAATTACAGGGTTCATTTTATTCTCGATTTTATTGCAGTGGGAATGGGAGACGGCAGTAATTATGTCTCACTTAAGTTGCCTTGTGGGAATGACTAATAATCAGTAATCAGCGTAATTAGATCATCTTTAACCTACCTTATTGATTTTCGTCTCAGAGGGCGAAATTGGAGTCGAGGCTTATTGAAGACCACGGCCATCATTATGTTCCATTTCCTTTTGTTTGATTTTTTTGCTTTTTATCTTGGCAGGGGTTAATTTTTGTTTGTATGTTAGTGTTTTCCTTTGTGTGTGTGAGAGAGAGAGAGAGAGAGAGAGAGAGAGAGAGAGAGAGAGAGAGAGAGAGACCTTAAGTAATCAATTAGCATTATTTAAAAGAATATACTATCTAGAAGATGAAACCTATTCATACGGTACAAGCCCACTGAGGACATTGACTTGAAATTCATGCTTCCAAAAAATGTGGTGTTCATTAGAGAGAAGTAACAGAAAGTAAGGGAAATACAGAAAAATGAGAACAATTTTTGAAAAGAATATATAAATTAACAAATAACGAAATTAATAAATAGATAAAACGGTCACATGAAGAAAAGAAAAGATAATATCGTGAATGGGTTCTCCATCTTACGTGACTATAAATGTTTTCATGTATATTTGTGTGAACAAAGTTCCATTTGTTTTATCAACGCTACGTTTCTCCAAGATTAAAGAATTAAAGATTATTTGAATAGAAGAAGTCAAATTAAACAAATTACATAAATAAAGCTAACTTAGTCCGTGCCACAGTTGACAGTGTCAGCCACTTACATTCAAAGTATATGATTTTCAGAGCAAATGTTATATACTTAATCATATTTTGTGTGTCGCTTTTAGAATTTTTACCAGAAATTTTTTAACCAACTCTCCTCTTTCACCCAAAACCTCTCCTCTCTCTCCTTCCTCTCCTCCTATCTCTCTCTCTCTCTCTCTCTCTCTCTCTCTCTCTCTTCTCTCTCTCTCTCTCTCATTTGTAATTAGTGTATGCTTTCCATAATATACGAAAAGCCTGAACTAGGGTTTATGTCGTTTAGCTCTACAAACAAACATGTTCATTACGATTAAATAACCAAATAACTTCGAGCTTTGGCATTCTTTCTATTTGTATTCTGTGTTTTCCATCTTCCGTAGTTTCAGGTTAGAGCCTACTCCCTGTTTCTTTGTGCTTTTGCAATGTTCTTCAGGGCTTGGCAGAACAAAGGTACCAGATTACCTCTCCGTCAGAAATCTAATTTTCAGTTGTGGTATTGAGAGTTTATTATTATTATTATTATTATTATTTATTATTATTATTATTATTATTATTATTATTATTATTATTATTATTATTATTATTATTATTATTTTCTTTTTGCTCTATCACAGTCCTCTAATTCGAGTGGGTGGTATTTATAGTGTGGGGTACCGGGTTGCATCCTGCTTCCTTAGGACTCCATCACTTTTCTTACTATGTGCGCCGTTTCTAGGATCACACTCTTCTGCATGAGTCCTGGAGCTACTTCAGCCTCTAGTTTTTCCAGATTCCTTTTCAGGGATCTTGGGATCGTGCCTAGTGTTCCTATGATTATGGGTACAATTTCCACTGACATATCCCATATTTCTTATTTATATTTTCAGGTCTTGATACTTAACCATTTTTTCCCTTACTTTTCTCTTCAACTATGGTGTCCCATGGTATTGCGACATCAATGAGTGACACTTTCTTCTTGGTCTATTTGCACGTATCACCCTATCCGTTCTGATACCATAGTCCCAGAGGATCTTTGCCTGATCGTTTTCCATCACTCCTTCAGGTTGGTGTTCGTACCACTTATTACTGCAAGGTAGCTGGTGTTTCTTGAACAGGCTCCAGTGGAGTGCTTTTGCTACTGAATCATGCCTCTTTTTGTACTGGTTCTGTGCAAGTGCCGGACATTCGTCTGCTATGTGGTTTATGGTTTCATTTCTCGTATTGCACTTCCTACATAAGGGAGAGATGTTATTTCCATCTATCGTTCTTTGGACATATCTGGTTCTTAGGGCCTGATCTTGTGCCGCTGTTATCATTCCTTCCGTTTCCTTCTTGAGCTCTCCCCTCAGTAGCCATTGCCTCGTGTCATCGCTTTAGTCTGTCTCATGTATTGTCCGTGCATTAGTTATTATTATTATTATTATTATTATTATTATTATTATTATTATTATTATTATTATTATTATTATTATTATTATGTAATAAAAATCTAGAACTAGATAGATAAATTGTATTAATATGCAAATGAATACATTTTATGAAATTATTGATTTTTGTAACAACAGTTTATGACAATATTGAAAATTTCTTAGCATTATTATTCTTAGTATTTACACATAAATTTAAATTTAAAACTTTAAGGATAGCTTTCGGGAATCGGTTTGGTTCCCCTTTTCAAGCTATCCTTAAAGTTTTAAATTTAAATATATGAACATTTACATAACTGTGGATTTGTTTGTGCATTCTTATTATTATATTAGCTAAGCTGAAACCCTAGCTGGAAAAACATGTGTTATAAGCCCGAAGGCTCCAATGGGGAGAGCAGTCCAGTACGGGAGAAGAAATGGGTGCTCGCGTGGGTTTGAATCCCTCCAGGGAAGACTGCTCTACTTGATGCATTACGCTTTTGTGCTTTGAGTTGCCAGTGGGAACTATATCCGGAAGTTGAGAGGAAATTGAGATTATATGATAAAGTTCTGTCTATTAGAAATACCCTGCGTACATTTATTTTTGGTGATGTAAATCTCTGCAACCAGTTTCGTTTTGTATATCAAGATTAGATATAGAATATACATAAATATATAATAAATATATAAATATTATATATAGTATATGATGATATATAGATATGTATAGTATAGAGTATATATATGTATATATATACGTATATAATTATCTATATATATATAGATTATTTATATATATATATATATCTATATATATATATATATATATCTATATATTATCTATATATATATAGATGATATATATATCTATATATAAGCTATATAGATATATAAGAGATAATATATATCTATATATAGATATATATATATTATATATATATATATATATATATATATATTTATATATATATCCGAATTTAGATATTTTTCTTTACTTTTATGGCTAGATAGGTTAATATAGGCTAAAGTTGATGGCCCGTTCACTTAACTGAGATCCTTCTAAGCAGGAAAAAACCAATAGCCACTAATGAAGTGGATTTGCTTTCCAGTATTAATGAATCATTCACAAACTGCGAAACACAAATGAATACACATACATACACATGGTATATTTATGTGTGGGAATAAAGAGTTGACATCGTGAAGATGGTGTATTGTCATCTGCAAGGTTTATGAGTTCGATAAAATCATCCACTAGACAACTTCTCTTACTGTTTGTAGATGGAAAGATCCTGGACCTCATATTCACGCCTTAATTAAGTACGTAGGAGCTTGTTTTAGAGTCGGCTCTGGACTAATGTAACACTTTGCTGAAAATATAAACGTGTGTACCTATACAGTAAGTATAACCTTACTTAATTAAATGAACATTACATCAGGTTAGACGGAAACAATGAAAGAATGATAGTCGAATTACATATATGGAAGAATGTGAAGAATGAAATGGGTGTGTTATATATATGTACACACACACGCGCACACACACACACACACATATATATATATATATTATATATATATATATATATTCATATATATATATATATATATATATATATATATATATACACACACACATACATACACTATATAGCATCACGTTTTATATATTTCGTGATCAAGTTATTCATATACTATATAGATATACATATATAATATATGGAATGCACAGTTTATATACCTTATAATGTCAACTAAAACACATATCATAACCAAGTTTCTGAAAGGAGTAAAAGTGTACAAATGTAAAAAAATAAAATTAATTAGTATGTAGCAAATTATTTATGAACGTTGCCATCCTGGAGAATTTGTTGCGAACTAAGAAACGTTTCCAGGAATCTTTTCTAGGATTCTGTAAGTAAATTTAAAGAAAAAAGGGGGGAGGAGGAGGGGGCGGGGGCGGGGGAGAAAATGTATTCCGAGTAATTCCAAACTAGGTTATCGGACGATTGGCTGGGCTGGCTACACGTTCACCGCTGAATGGAACCTCTGAAAGAGAGTCTGCCGACCAGTAAAAACTTTTCTTGCTCTAAACGTTTTGGGTTCCTTGACCTCGTTTGATTTTGCGTCTTATAAATGAGTATGATAATCTGTGGCCTCACACGCTGTCATTGGCTAAAACTTTTGATTATTATGAGTTCAGCAGTTATAGAAATTAAATGTGACCGGATTAGGCGGGGGAAATATACATGTATATTAAATATATAATATATATATATATATATATATATATATATATATATATATATATATATATATATATAGTAGGAATAAAACAGCAAACAGCCATCGTAGCATTTTAGATTTATTGGCCAAATTTTCGAGACTACGTCTCATCATCAGGGCTGTAAAATACAAAGAATAAAAATTAAAAACGACTCAGTTTAAAAAAATCACAAAGTCTAAAAACAAGAAACTTGAATTTAAAACAAACAAAAATAAGCTAAAACATTATTAAAAAACATTGAAAACCTAATACTGAGAAAAAAAAAATTTAAAATTATATATATAAAAAGTTATGGTGTTAAAATGTATGTACCTTACTCTATCTGAGCTAAGAACTGAGTGACATTCTCAGTTTTTCAGGAGGACGACGTCAACTTAGGCGATATATAAGACCGTGGAAGAGTTCTGACTGTTTAGGGAAGGAACAAGCTGTTTAATAGTTAATGATTCCAGGATGGAGAGAGAGTGGTCATTGGGTGCTTGGGCGATAACATTAAAGTCTTCATAAGTGAATGATGTCTTGCATTTCTTACAGTGGTCTCTTATATTAGAAAATTCTTTAGTTTTTAATTGACATCCAGTTCGATGACTAACTCCAAGATGAGAATCAGCTCTGACTTTGAGCAATCTCTTAGTGGCTCCGATATATTTCCCAACTTTACATTTTGGGCAAGTGAAACAATAAACCACTAGAGATCGCATCAAGGCAGAAGCCTATCCTTATGGTGAAATAATGACCCAATTGTCTTGGATTTTTTGACATAATCTGATGTCTATAGCTGGAAATGTACTGCGAATTGAGTCTTGTAGTGTTTGTTTGAATTTCTTCGAATGTACAAAAGGAATGGAGGCATACATGAGCAATTTAGGGACATTAGGTATGGACAGACGGGGTTGAAATATATTATTCAAGAAACTATTTACATACTTGTTGAATAAGAAGGATGGATCACGAATTATTTGAAAAATTGTAGTAAAAACAGAATTTCCTCGTGAAAGTTGTGCCAGGTAGGATAACATGTAGTCACGGTGCAACAGTGTGAAAATACTATTTAATTTAAAACTGAAAGAGCAATTGCTGTAAAAGTTCGTACCTTGGCCTGTAAATGTCTTTTTTCTAAAAACACTGGTATTAAAACCTTGAGGAGTTCGAGTGATTAAAATATTCTAAAAATGAAGTTTATTGTCGTCTTCGTGTTCAATTGTGAACTGTATATTTGGGTGTAAGCCATTAATATATTCTAAGAAACTTTCTGCCTCCGCCCTAGATCTAAAATAAAGCAATTGTGTCATCTATATATCTTCTGTAAAAGAGAGGACGACATGTTGAAGAACATCTTTCAAGCATTTGTTCTTCGAGAGAGCAATAGCATGAAGGCATTGCCATAACTGGACCTAAAGGGGAGCCCATAGAAATACCATCTACTTGTTTGTAAATTATCTTGTTAAAAATAAAGTGAGTGTCCTGCACTGCAATTTGTAAAAGTTTTCTAAAATTGTCCTTTTTAAAGCCGTGAAATAAAAAATCATCAACAGAAAAGATTTTCTCTAAAATAATATCGACCGTCGCCTGCAACGGTATATTTGTGAAGAGGGATGTTCATTGAAGTAGGTAACCCCACTTACCAACCAATCTTTAAGGTGGAAGATAAAATCAACAGGTTGTTAAAAGGTTTTAAAGATGATAATATTATAACTGAAAGTACCTACCAAGAATTATACTCTTCTGGTTCTTCATACGGAATTTTATATGGCCTTCCAAAAATTCACAAAGATAATGTTCCTTTGAGACCTATTTTGGCTGCTTATAATACTCCCAACTATCAAATAGCTAAATACCTCGTACCAATGTTACAGCCTTTCGCCAATAATGAGTATTCTTTACATAATTCCGCCAGCCTTGTACCTGATATTTTACCCCAGGATGTTGACTTGCATATGGTTAGTTTTGATGTCACATCCCTCTTCACAAATATACCGTTGCAGGCGACGGTCGATATTATTTTAGAGAAAATCTTTTCTGTTGATGATTTTTTATTTCACGGCTTTAAAAAGGACAATTTTAGAAAACTTTTACAAATTGCAGTGCAGGACACTCACTTTATTTTTAACAAGATAATTTACAAACAAGTAGATGGTGTTTCTATGGGCTCCCCTTTAGGTCCAGTTATGGCCAATGCCTTCATGTGCTCTCTCGAAGAACAAATGA
>NC_061110.1:80634215-80636715 GCF_015104395.2 Macrobrachium nipponense | reverse complement strand
AGAGAGCGAGAGAGAGAGAGAGAGAGAGAGAGAGAGAGAGTATGGTAGCAAGTAGAAGCGAGTTTGATTTCCGACCGAGGACGCCCCATTTAGGGGCGGCCCATTAAAATCCATTGTGTCCCTGTTGACCTAAATAGTGAATTAGGTGCCTGCCATTTGGTCGTAGTATTGGGTTGAAACCAAGGTGGAGAGGCATGTTATTCTCACTTCAGAAGTGAGAAACGAAGGCTGAAGTGGAGAGAAAGCGTGACTCCGCAACTCTGATATCCTTAGAAGGGGCCGACAAGGATCGTCCATTTTTATGAGGGACAGAAAAGAAGTCAGCTCCGTTTCTTGGGAAAATATGTATTTGCGTAAGTTATTGCGCAATTGACTTTATTTTTTGACAGAAACAGTGCAAAGCAATAGGAATATCGAATGGTCTTTGGGGAAAGGGAAGGCCCCTATTCAGTCGTGACTTAGTTATTTGCAGTGTAATCGAAGCCTGGTTACTGGTTAGGATACTTTGCAGAAATACATAAATGCGCGCACACAAAACGTTGGCCAATTCTCCATTAAAGTTACTTTATCCCTTTAAAAATAAAACTCTGTTCTTAGTAGTCTGGTTTCTGTCAACAGAATATCCATTGCAATGCAACGCTCTTTTTTTTTTATTTAAAGTTTTACCTTAATCTTATATGCATAGGCAAGATTATATCATCAACGTCACCGTAACATTTGTGTGTGTGTGTGTGTGTGTAAGAGAGAGAGAGAGAGAGAGAGAGAGAGAGAGAGAGAGAGAGAGAGAGAGAGAGAGAGCAGTTTAATAGGGAAGACAGAAAGTAAAGGACAGTCGAAGCGAAGGAATGGGTCAGGCTCGTTTGCTAACTTTGTAACCAATTAAGGCCTTTGTCTTGTAAGCTAAGTAAACATTGAACCTGAAGACTTCGAGAGGAGGAAGACTCGAGCGGCCAATTACGTTTAGAGAAGTTCTTATGAACCAAGAGAATAAGAGGAGAAATTATGTGAAAGCCTGAAAAGTGGTGGAAAGGGTATTCATCAGTATGTAGTGATCTGTAGGAAATGCGTGAGAATAGCTTTATTTGTTTTCTTGTCAAGGGAGTGAGAAGGATTTTTTGGAAGCTTGAATGTTAACTGCCTAATATCGTTGTTGGTTCTCTAGTCTTTAAGCATTACTAAGTCAACCAGAAGTGTATTATCTGATAGTACTTCATTTCAATATGAATGTTAATCTGAATGAAACCGATTTACATATCGGTTTCAAACTGAGAATACCAGAAATTCAATGAGCCCTCTGTCTTCTCCTCTAGAGTATAGTATACTTTATTCTCACTCCATTCTTGTTCACTTAGTCAGACAGCAGGAACTATTTTGACTTACTACACTAAAAGACTCAAATAGTCACCAAACAGGACTGTCTGCCCGTCTGATTCATCAAGTCTGTAGTACATCATTCTTCCCCATCCCGGCTTAGTGGCCAGATCTCTAAGGGCATGCGGAATGCAACTTCATCCTAAAATTCGATGCTTAGAATCTTATCGATTTGGTTTTGACGACAAAAAGTCACGGTGAACCAGGAGAAACCAACACGAGTAGATATGCATGAAGGACGAATAAATCCCTTAGCCACGCCATAAGAATGATTCTTCTTGGCTCTTCCTTCTTAGTGCCACAATTTTTTAGGAGCTTCAATTAAAGAATCGAAATAATGACTTAGAATTCGTAAAAAATAAATAAATAAATAAAAAAGTAGTTTCCTGAAAGGCTACTACTTCTTAGCAAAAAAAAAAAAGAAAGAAGATGACAAAAGGAGACATTGTAATAGGAGTATCTTGAAAAAAAAGGAATACCGAATTGCAGAACATGTTTTATTGTTAAGTTATATTGCACAACTTTTCTTGTAGGTTTTAAATATTTAAAATAGCCTACAGTTTAAAACGCTAAAGGTAGCTAATTTACAATGAACAAATATAAGAATATGTACGTCTTTTTAATATTACAAAGACTTTGGGGGTTATAAGAGCGCATGCGTTCGTCTGTGTATATTATGTTTATGTGTGTGTGTGTGTGTGTAGAGTACATTTTGAAGATGAAGTGTCTGACTTTGTATTATTTTCGCCGGGAAGAATGAAAGCAATGTCGGTTTTCACTGACCCAAGAAAGTAAATGACGTTTCCAATAATGAATTGTCATGAAAACGAGTTTTCGTTTTCTCTCGGGAAGAGAGAGTGAGAGAGAGAAGAAAAAAAAAACGTCTCTCACTGACGCAGAGAGATAGAAAAATGGAACGTTCCTTTCTTTATTTTAACAGAAAACTATAAACCTGGAAACGATGGGTTTTTATTTCCGCCTTCGAAAATGGAACATTATGCACTGTTATTTCAGATAGAGTTTTCTTGCAGTCAGCACAACGTTTTGTGTATTTTTCTTTTGTTTAATGGCTCTTCCCTTGTGTGTGTGTGTGTTTGTATACCTTAACTGACACAAGCATGTACTACAC
>NC_061110.1:80624215-80631715 GCF_015104395.2 Macrobrachium nipponense | reverse complement strand
AACAGGCCACGACCAATATTGAAATTACAATGGGAAGTAACTTGTATTAAAGCAGGTTCTAAAAGGTTTCGTGATAAGACATCTTTTGACCTTGCAATTACTGAACTTCCAATCCAATTTATTCGGAGGTTGTTTGCACTTAAATGAATGAATATTGCATTAGATGTTTGCCCAGTTTTTACAGAATATTTATGCTGGCTTAATCTTACTTCTAAGCCCTTGCTCGACTGTCTGAGATAAAATGTGGGGCAGTCCATACATGGAATTTTATATATTATGTTGTTGCTTTCTCTGGGGCCATTTTTTATTAACATTCCTTTCTATCACTATTTTTCCATTGAAATATTATATAATTAAAAATCAGTTAACAAAGTGAAGAAAATTTGGCATTCATCGTAGCTCCTTTGATATTTTTCCTAATATGACAATGACAATCATTGTAATAAATAGAGCATGTATAATTATCTTTCTCCGCCTTATGGAATTCAATAAATGACGAAAACTTGGTAGCCTTGGATGTCCGGGTGTACTCCTTACCCAAAAAAGGGCCCTACTATTCATTTGGCTGTTCAAGCTTACGTAGGGATTACCACGGGCCTCCTCACTTCTAAACAGTTGTCCAAGTCGAATCACAAAAGCTGTCCTGCAACCACGGGGGCAATGACTTATCATAGCCGCCATTCATGAAGCCTTGACAAGGTACGAATATTCATTCAGAATTTCAGAAACAGCTGTTTGTCGCCATCACCTTCTGGGAGGAGTCACCTGTTTACGTCATGTATAACTTTGAACCCATAAATTAGTGTGTTCCGCCACTGGCTTCGGCTGCTTTATTTTACTCTTATGAATATACTTTTTTCTAATGTAAGTAATAAAGAATACTGCTGACAATTAGGTAGGGATGTAAAGTATACTATAGCTAAGTAATATCTTTGCCAAATGCAAAGAAAAAAAGTTTTTCCAGAACAACACCGGGACAAGAGCTCCGAATCTCATAGTAGGCGTCTATACGCTGAAGAGAAAATCTCTTGATAATATGCTCCTTTTTCACGTTTGTTATATAGGACACGTGTCTGAACATTAATTTGATTAATGATTGAGAATAGTTGCTGTTTACCTCGTTCCTGTCTTAGCGCTCTTGAACGGGCAATTTCAGTTTCACTTAATCTTTTATCGTTTGTTCTTGGTCATAAATAATGTTTATCGTAAATTACGATAAAATGTATTTTTTTTTGTCTTTGATCTCGTGCATGTATCTGCATACGTATGTGTATATATATATATATATATATATATATATATATATATATATATAATATATATAAAATATAAATATAAAGAGGGAATTGTGAGTGTTACAGTTACATACATAGCTAGTAAAACGTAAACAATCGATTATGTATATATATATATATACTATATCTATATATATATATATATATATAATATATATATATATATATTATATTATATATATATATATTTACATATATGTATACATACATACATACAAGGATATTTACATGCATACATTATGTATATATCTATATATATATACAACACGTATTATTCATATTTTTAAACTGTTCCACATTCCGTCTTCTTCCAGTAATGCAACTCATGACAGTGTAAGAGTTTGCATCCCAATTGTAGATCATCAGAGTAGACAGCTTAACACAGGAATCTCTAGAACTTAACACACTTCGTGAAAACAAGTAGTAGCTCTGTAGAATAAACTGTGAATCATAAAGTGCTTTGTGTTTATGTAGAAAGTAATATGTGTATGCGTCTGGATCTTTTCTTTGCCAGATCATGTAATTCACGTAGGTTGTAAAGTTGCATTTTTTGCAAAGGAATTAATCTTATCATTTTTCAACGCAAAAATGAGCTTTTGTACAGCATCTCGTTAAAATTTGAAAAATAAAAATAAAAATATTCAAGTGTAAAAACATTTCTTGTTAGATTAAGAGAATCACTTGAAATGAATAAAATCCCAAAAAAATTTGTAAGTATTTCTCATTTTAGTAAGTAGTGACTGGCTCCTGTAAAACTAAGATAACTCCTTGGATTGACAAAAAATATCTTATTAGAGTAACTTTGTAAAATCCCAATCTACATTTAAGACTCAAAGAAGTTATCTTAAAGTTAAACATGTGGTTTAACTAAGATATCTTCTTCGGGTCTAAACGTAAATTGCGTTTTTAAAAAGTAAATTTTACAAACAATAAATCATTAGATACGCCAATGAATTTGAAGAATATAATTTAAGATAAAGGTCTCAAACCATCACGGTAAGTGGTAATGGAAATAATTCATGGTTCGCTGAGAAATATCTCCTGTAACTTCATTAACTTGAGAAACTCTTTAAGTATTCGTTTTTGTTTTAAAAGTACCTCTTTTATCTTGAAGGTAAATTCTCCGGCACGTTTACAGAGTACAATAATAACATTGTAAATTTTATAATGTGTAATGTAGTTCTAGAATTGTAAATTGTTCTTGTACGTATTCGATTTAATATCTTTCTTAAAGTTTAATATGAAACTGCTTGAAAAGGCCCTAAAAGTGTTAGAGCTCCGAAAGAAGGCCCCGTTTCCATGCCTCTGAGAAAAATTGGATTAATGAGTGTGATTATCGTGTCGGCGAAAACATGCCATTAGCGCCACATCATCTTTAAAACGGGCTTTGTCATTGCCAAGTTTTCACTGTCATCGCGGTTTAGAGTCGCCTCTCTCTCTCTCTCTCTCTCTCTCTCGTCTCTCTCTCTCGATCCTCTCTCTATCTCTCTAGCCTCTCTCTCTCTCTCTCTCTCTGATTCCACATAAATAGTATATGTGTGTGTATGTATGTATATACACACAGACACAACACACACACACACACATATATATATATATATATATATATATATATATATCTATATATATATCTATATATATAGATAATATATATATAGATATTATATATATATAATATAATTATCTATTATATAATAATATATTCTATCTATTATCTATATAATAAATTATATCTAATCTATATATATATATAATCTATATATATAATCTAACTTATATATTATATATATTATATATATTATATATTATTAATATAATATAGTTATATATCTATCTATTATATATAAAGCGCTGACACCTGCCTTTTTTATTCATGAATATTAAACCACAAATGTCACTTTATATAGGATTCACTTTACCTAAGGTACCTTGCACCCAATAGGAATTATAATGACTAGTGCATCTGCCATGGCCAGGATTCTAACCTATCCATTTTTTTTTATTTAGAAGCGGTGATAGACAGTCGACTTCACCAGTCGGTTATCTAGAGAGATTTACATTGATCGATATCGACCTTACTATACATATTCCCGTCGAATTCAAGTTCTGGTATTACAATCGAAATCAACCCGTTTCCTTCATGTCAGCTGATTACTGAGTTTGTAATACTTAGCTACTTATGAAAGTTGACGACTTTAGTTTTTTTATACTCACAAGTATTAAGTCACAAACATCTCTTTGATATGAATTCACTTTACCTTGGTAATAAACTTACATTGAAGGGGTTCGAACCAGTACCTTTTGGTTTAGATACAGTGATAGGCAGTCGTCCGCAGAGTGGATGATGTTACAATAGAACAGAAGAGTCACTGCTTTGCCTTCCCTTTAACTGCAGTCATGGGGAAATCCGTGCAAAGGAAATCTACACAGTTTCAGCTGCTTTGTACGTTACGACAAGAGTGTAAAGGCGTCCTTCCTGAATATAAAGCCCTTCACTTGCAGCTCTCCTTCCATTCCGTTTCGGCAGCACTTTCAGTCTTTTGTGTTTTGTCCTTGTCCTTGGTTAACAGATTCTCTACGTTTTCCTACAGTTTTTGTCTGGTTGGACTAAGTAATGGCGTCGGTTTTCTCGACAATATGAACTTAGCATGATGCTATTAAATTTAAAAAAAATGTAAAGACGACCACGGTCTGTTGTCAGGGCATCGACCAAACATGTAACTGTTTCAATTTTTGTGGATAGATTTTACTTGATGTTTCTGAAAATCTGGATAAAAAAACTTTTCTTCATTAACAAAAGCCTCCATCACGGTAAATATCTAGTCAAATTGGCTCGTCATGATATACATTCATGATTCGCCAAATTAAAGTTTGACTTTAATTCCAAGATTTGATACAGTAGTTGTTCTTGGGAAGACACAAGGCATGTTTTGACATTGAGTAAGTTTTAATTTCATTATACGATGAATTTCAGTATTAGATCCAAACTTTAAAAAACCGGCAAAACTGCGATCTGTTGAGTCCCCTACAGCGCAAAACTTCAGCTTGTACCGTTTTGAGTCTAACAAAATATCATTTAACTGAGCTATCTGGCTGTAAGGCACGAGAGTCAGAGGTGTCATTGAATGTAAAAGTCGTTGGTCTCGGCTATAGCAAAAACTTAATTTAGACCTAGGTTTAATATGTTCCCTGAGATAGAAGTTGGGTCTGTATCATTTAAAAACACCCGAAAGATGAAGAAAAATTTAGAGCAGACGTACTATACTGAACAGTAATACCAGAACTAGGAATTTGCTGTACCTATCACTAGTCACGCCTAAGGTTCAAAAGTTTTGCGCGCCGGGTACATTTTATTCAAGCAGGGAAAGAATTATAGCCATTACTGCAAGGGTTGCTTAGACTCCAAATAATAGTCGTTATAATATGTGCTGAAAAACTTTCATTATAAATTTTCTTAGCAGTTTAACTGGCATAAGTAGGAGGTTCTTTATGGGAAACGTAATTATATTCTGTTCCTTAGCAATGTTCTGTAGAATAAGTAACCAAGGCCTTGACTTGTTTATGAAAACAGAATTATTGTGTAGAATAAAGTGGAAAATAAATAATAGTCTTGAGGGTATGGGTCTGTAAAAAATAACACTTAAAGAATCTTTATTTCTTATACACCTCTAGCGTTGCACTGTAGGCATGACTTAAGGATCTTTGCAGCTTCCCTTCGGCCCTCAGCTGCGATCTTTCATTTCTATTCATGTTCCTCTGTTCATATTCTCTTTCTTCCATTTAACTTTCCACCCCTTCTAACAATTGCTTCATGGTGCAACTGCAGGATTTTCCTCCTGTTGCATTTTTCAGACCATCTTACTGTCAAGTTCCCTTTCAGCTCTGAATAACCTCATAAGTGCCAGCGCTTGGCCTGTGGCCTAAATTCTATATTCCATTCTTAATT
Organism: Macrobrachium nipponense; assembly: GCF_015104395.2. Lineage (NCBI taxonomy): Eukaryota > Metazoa > Arthropoda > Malacostraca > Decapoda > Palaemonidae > Macrobrachium > Macrobrachium nipponense. The sequence continues at coordinate 80,626,474 of NC_061110.1, read as the reverse complement.
TCTTATATATGAACTTGGCTTTTTCGTGGCATAAGTTTTATGATTTATCTTCGCTTTCTCAGTGTGCTTGTCTCCAACAGTCTCTCTCTCTCTCTCTCTCTCTCTCTCTCTCTCTCTCTCTCGTTCGAAGCAAAACGCAGAGCAAATGCCATTGTTCCCGAGACAGAATCCGTTTGGAAGTCTGGAGAGTAACGTATTGCAAAAGAGCCGACTACACTTACAATAACGAGACGTCTTCATTAATTTCCCATTTAATCTCGGGACTTCTGTGCCGGAGCCCCGTAATTCAAAAGACAGATTTCCCCCGTGCATTTCACGGGGTCTCCTCCAATTATTGTGAAAAATGAGTGCTTTTAGAAGGGCCTACTTTCTTTCTCTCTTTTTTTTCCCCCCGTTTTGTTTTTAGCTCGTCGAGAACTTCGTGCGCGTTTTGTTTGTTTTTGTTCGCCTCGTTTGTTTTTGCATGTTTCACGGTTTTGACTGGCGTGTAGTTTTTGGGTATTTATTGTTTCGCGTTGTGTTTGTTTTTGATATTTTTGCTGGATTGTTTTTGTCTGTTTTTTCTGTATTGTAATTTATTTTGTTCGGTTTCTCGTTAAGTTGCTCTATCAGGCCAATTTTGATCGCTGTGTTCAAGTTTGTTTTTTATTATTATTATGATGGTATACTGTGTGTATTTCTGATAATTTTGTGATTATTTTATCAACAGTAAATGGAGTTACCTTTTATTTATGTTTTTAATCTGTCATTCTTTTAAGTAGTTTGCCTTTATGAACAATAAAAGCAGTATTCCCAAATTTTAGCAATTTCTTTTTAAAATAGCTTTGAAGTTTTTATTGTTTCAGACTGTCCTTGAAATGGATGTATTTTATTTTTGTTTGTTTTTTCCATCCCTTAATTACAGTAATGGATTTTCCCCTCATTTTTTATATGACACTTCTCACGTTTTCTTTCATATTACTACTTCGTTTTCTTTCGTATTGCCTCTTCGTTGAACTGACAAACGAGAGTAGTAGCGATTTGTCTATCTCTGCGTGAGTGAAGTGGCATGTTTGTGCTTTCTATGCTTGCATGATTACCGGGTGCTTGTTTGCTCTTCATTTGGGTACAGTGCACAGTAAGATGGGTAGAGTTAGTGCTTGCACAGGTGTGTTTGCGTGTAAATGCATTCTGTTTTCATTCCATTACTGTAAAATGCACCTGGATGTTTTAGTTGACTTTTCTGTGCTTCATGTTAGGATTAGATTTCTTTCTTGCAGCCACTTTTTCATCTTTTAAGCTTAATTAAGAAAAAGTTATTTGGGTTCATTCTCCTCCTCACTAGGGATTTTCATTGGTTAGTGGAATGTAAACGAATTTACTTCTGTGAAGAATGTCTGTAATTTCACGACGCAAGTAAATAAGAATCATTGTTAATATCTATAACTAGATATGTATTTTACACAACTAGAAAATAAGAGTATTTTAGGCATGCGCAGTGTTGATAAAAAATTTTCAGCCTCATTTTGTATAGAATGAAAAAAAATATTAGATTTAATAGAAATCGATTTGATTTAGGCAATTTGAGACGAAGAATTAATCGATATTTTTTTTTCTTTTAAGATTGGAAAATGCTCCGTGTCCTTGATGAAGTATAAAGCATAAGCAACTCTTACTTGTGAGAATAAACAATGAAATATGTAGAATTTTCACTAGATACTCAGTAGAAATAGTCTTTCGCTTTCCCAGGAGTGTAAGAATTTTGAAGCTTAACCTATTTTCATGTGCCTTGTTAACCTCTTTTAAAGCTTTTATTTTTATAAGTATCTTCTCAGCGAAATGACTTCCTCTAGTTTCAATATTCATGAAGAGAAATTCATCCGTCTAGTCGGGGCTCCGTTCTAAAACCATGTCATCCCCCCAACCCACTCTCCTTTAGGACCCCCCCCCCCCCCAAATACCTTTACCTCCCCAACCGATCTCCCACTTTGTAACTTTATATGATTTCATTAAGTTACTTTGCATAATATCGAACGTTTCCTGGTAATACAAGGGCCAAAGTCTGTGTCGCGAGGCTTTGGATATAATATCAATAAGCCGTGGCCTACTTCAGCTAATTTATATAACTTTGTTATATTTGAAATTTTATTTAAAGCCGGTTAGTGATTTCATTAGAAATGATTACTCTGTCAGGTCCATTTCTCGATGCTATTTCAGATGTTTAAAAAGTGTTTTCTAATACTGAGTACGTAAGGCTTGTCCACACTAGGAAACTTTGTT
>NC_061110.1:80619215-80621715 GCF_015104395.2 Macrobrachium nipponense | reverse complement strand
AATGCCTTCCTATGCTGAAGTGGTGAGTGTTTTGAGATGATGAATATAGAGGATAAAAGGTCAGGTTGATATGAATTATGTATGAGTGCAAGAGATTTATGTAAATCTGAGAACGCTTGTGGAAGCAGCTGTCGGAGATATTATTTATAGCAAGTCTAAATGCTGACAAATGGCTGGGAACCACGAGTTTATGGGTTTGTAAATGAGGTACTGTACTTTTTTCTAGGTAGGGAAATTGAGTGGCTGTCTTGGTATAACGTGATACAGTCGGCAGTAAGAATTATTTAGGAATGTTACAAAGTATAGCTGCTAATGTGTGTGATGGGTTTCCAAACGAGTCACTATCCTGTTTTCTAGATAGTCTAATTGAGTGGCTGGCCAGGTGCATGTAGCTTTTATGCCAGTGGGAACAGTTTCACAAGAATGGGTACATGAGAAGACGTGTTACAGTCGGTTGTAAAGTATTATTTAGGACTATTGTTACATAGTATTCTTCCTCATGTGTACAATGATGGTTTGATTAATGCCAGAAGTCCTTAAAGGTGAAGACCAGTGTTGATTCAGATAAGGAAACAGAATTACCATGAGTTTCCGAGTAAGGGAATAGCTAAAGCTGCATTACGATGATATACTACAGATACAATGAGGAGTGTTGGAGGATTCATGGTGTAAATTGTAATAGACAGAACATTATTTTTTTTCACTATGAAAGCAAAATGTGTCTTATACATTTAGACATGAGAATGACTGGATTGGGGTACAAGTGGGTATGAGACAAAGATGTATTTTGTCTCAAAAGATGCTGGAAATATTTACTGCTGTAACAGTGAAAGAAATCCATGAAAGCTTGTGGGATAAGAAAGTAGTTAGCATTAGAGTTAAGAATGGAACGTGTTTGCAGATGAACACTTTGCTAGGTGGTCATAGTGAAGAAAAGCTGCCGTGACTGGTGAAGGGGTAGGAAAGTGTTAGTGAGCAGAGAAATTCGAGTGTGAATATTAGCTAATACAAGATTGAGAGGGTGAATTGAAGCCTGGAGGACTCAGCAGTGAGTGCTTTTGTGATGATGAGAGAATGGGAGTGAATTCTTCATTAAGATATTGGAGAACAAAATTATGCAATGGCTGGTATAAGGGGACAGGTGCTATAAACTAGTAGAGATGGAGCAGGGACGATAGAAACATGAGTGAAAAACGTGTTTTAAGAGATTCTTTATTTAACTATCTTGTTAGGAATGTGGTATTTATTTTGGAGGTGGATAAGAAAATATGTGAAAATTATTAGAAGAATTTTTTTTAACTGAGTGGAATATACAAGGGTCTGAAGAGTAGGAAATGTCGGTAAAATTAGGAAATGGCAAAGTTAACTTGTGTGAAAAAGCGCCGGCTAGTTTATTTAGATTTAATTTGGTCGTGTAAAGATAATGGAGTAGATAGATGAAGAAAATTTTTATTTATATCATGTTCGGAAATAAGAAAAACGGGTTAACGAAAAATATCCGACTTTATGGGAGTAATAGTATAGTTGAGCGGCCTAATTTTTGCATGAGGTGGACATGCTGCTGATGAGCCTTCCTTATCGCTATGTGAAGCGGTTGGTGCTGTGGAAGTGTTTTGCACTGGAGTTCATCTTTGATTCAGCTGTTTAGGGAGAAATCTGGCAGTGACCATTTGCTCATTTTTCTCTCCAGTCGCTCATTTTAAGGGAAATGCATATTAGTTACCTGTTGGTATAAAAACACACCCATGTCACACGCATATTAAATCTGTATGTGCGTATTTCGCATGTTTTTTGTTCTCTTTGGTTTTCTGTTTTTGTTTGTATTTTCTTATTTAATGTTTGTAATTATTTCTTGTTCACTTGTTGTATGCTTCTTTTTTTGTTGGTTGTTATCATTTTTTTTTGGTTGAATGTTTTCTGTCTTGTCATGCCCATTATTTTATGTAATATCTTTTTTCCTTTGCCCACTCGTCCACTGTTTTTTATTCAAACCAACCCTTCCTCTCCCTTTTATTTTATCTGTTGTTTGTATATTTGTGTAATTATTCTTTTTTTTTTATATTTGTTTCTTTTTTATTTCTTTGTTTGTTTTGTTTGTTTCTTTTTTTTGTTATTGTTTTCTTTATTTTTATGTGTTTTGCTTTTTTTCGTTGAATGGGCTTATTAGTGTATTTTGATGTACTGTTTGTTTGTTTGTTCTGGGTATGTATTAGGTGTCTTTCAACCTTGTTTTGTTTTTTTGTATATGTTCTTTTTGTTCATTATTTTTGTTTTTCTGACTGTGTTTTGGTTGATTTTGTGATTTGTATTGTTCGTGTGTTTTTTTTTTTTGTTACTGGTTGTTTTTGTGTTTGTGCCTATGTATCGCTATAATTTTTTTTATTCTGTTGTTTATTTTTGGTTTGTTGTTTGTATTGTTTATTTTTTGGTTTTTTTTTTTAACCTTGTAATTGTTTTCCTGTGTGCTTGTTATCCGTCAGATACCATGTGTTTTTCCGCG